>NC_043711.1:25976715-26009210 GCF_006229205.1 Suricata suricatta | reverse complement strand
ATCATAAATCAATAAGCATTTTGCATTTTCTTTCATTATCTACTCAAAGTCATGCCTACTGCACCTCTAAACATTTCATTAAATCCAATGATACAGCAAACACTCCCAAAATAAACTTAGATTGTATTGCAGTTTCACTTAACAGTATATCAAATGCTGTGTTGTGACAGGTATCAACTATCCATTAGATACTGAATCATTTCTTCTTAAGCACTACTAACTGCTTGCTTTTCTTGAAGCTAGATCATTCTGAAAATTTCCTGTTAGATGTATGAGTGCAAACATATGGGATCTGTCCTTCTCTGCCTGACTTATTCGCTTAGCATGACACCCTCAAGGAAACTGTTTTTTAATATAGTAGTAATCAGTAATTGCTTCTCCTGACCATGCAGGAGATTTTGATTTCCACTTACACCATTTAATAAACAGCATGATGGTGATTGAGGTGAATAAGATCACTGTAAGCAGATTTTCTTTTGAGATATTAAAGCTAATGTGAAAATCATTTTAAAGGGCACAGGAATAAACATCTTAAAACCCTATTCTTTGTTATCATTTTAGGAACACAAAAACAGAATGAGGTTCTAAGAGTGTGAGAAGAAATGTACTTTAGAATTGCGAGGCTATGAAATTGTGATTTCTTGTTTGTTGTTTCCTTTTAGAAAGGCACCACTAGCTAGAGCTGTGCACAGTGATTCAGGCTCTTTCTATACTGGCAAAATGAATCCAATTATCTTCACATGTTTCCTACAGTAATTGCAAGGAAAATCAGAAAGTGCTGGATGACCAAGAACTTGTTGTTGGATGTATTTGAGTGGTGTGTCTGTGTGTGTGTGTGTGTGTGTGTGTGTGTGTGTGTCTGTGTCTGTGTGTGTGTGTGTGTTCACATAGTCTACTGGCCTTTCACCAGTATATAATAAAGCCATAGGGCCAAAACATGAGTCAGTAAAACCTAGAAATTCATGCTTCGAATCATTCTTTTGCCCTTTGCCAGTCAATTCCTTCAAGTAGAATTAAATGCTGGAGCTAAATAGTTTAAACTCTCTTACTAAGTGAAGCAACAAACTAAGCAAAACTGTCTTTCTTCTGTCAGATTGCTGTCTTTGTGGTACATAATTCTTAAGCCCATAATTAGGAATATTGTAAATCAAGAGTTCTTCTCTGTTAGACTACAGTTACACATAGGAATTAAGTGATTAGAGATTAAGAAAAATGTCAAAAAAGGGATTTTAAGACTGGTTGATCACCAAGAATAAGGAAAATAATATACAGATTAACTAGAGGGACACCTGGGTGGCTCAGTTGTTGAGACTCCAACTTCAGCTCAGGTCATGATCTCACAGTTTGTGGGTTTGAGCACCGCATCAAGCTCTATGCTGACAGCTTGGAGCCCAGATTCTGCTTCTGATTCTGTGTCTTCCTGTCTCTCTTTGCTCCTCCCCTGCTTGTTCTTTGTCTGTCTGTCTGTCTCTCTCTCTCTCTCTCTCTCAAAAAATAAACATTTAAAAAATTTTTAAAAATCAACTATAATTCAGATAAGCTGCATGTTGATAGTAGAGAGTTCATTCTCTTCTGAAACTCCCAAAAGCCTATCACAGCATTGATATGAATAATGAGTTATTTGTTGAAGCTTATGAAAATTGGAATCTTTATAGATACCAGCTAAAAAAAGTAATTTCTATTTCCTCTAGCCAGTGGAAATTTGTGAAGGTTATTCCCGCCTTCCTCAGAGCTACTCCCATCTGTACCTCTAAGAGATGAATTCACTAAAGTTATCAGTTCCCACACATTTATGGGCTTAGTTGGGTGATTATAAAATGAGAGTGTGAGGATTTTGCTTGAGGGAGAGCTTGGGAAGATGATGGAGGAGGAGGACCCTGAGCCTACCCCATCCCACATTTTTGACGAGATATTGTCCACATCCAAGTCAACAAACCAAAGGGTAATCTGAAGCCTGGAAGAACAGACTCCTCAACTAAATATAGAGAAGAAGCTGCAACCAAATGATTACAAAGGTCAGAAAGGCCAAGGGAGGCTGCCTGCAGGAAGGAGGGAGCTGCATGCAGAGAGGGCAGAGAAATGGGCCCTTGTACCAGGGAGCTCACACAGGGAAGACTAAATCCCCGTAACGTTTGGCTTTAAAAACCAGAGGGCCTGGGGTACCTGGCTGGCTCAGTAGATAGAGACTCTTGATCTTGGGTTATGAGTTTGAACCCCACATTGGGTGTAGAGTTCACTTTAAAAGGGGGGAGTGCCTGGGTGGCTCACTCAAGCAGTTAAGTGGTTAAGCGGCCAACTTTGGCTCTCGTCATAATCTCACAGTTTGAGTTCGAGCCCTGCATTGGGCTCTGTGCTGACAGCTCAGACCCTGGAACCTGCTTCAGATTCTGTGTCTCCATATCTCTCTGCCCCTCCCCCTACTCATGCTCCATCTCTCAAAAAATTAATAAACATTAACAAAAAGTATAAAACCAGAGGGGCTGAATTTCATGAGTTTATAAAACCAGTGGTACCTAGGGCTTTAAAAGCCACCTGACTCAGCACCGGGCAAGCTGGGAGGATGAGTAATAGCCGGGTCTCCACCCTTACAGGGACGGCAGTCTGCATGAGAGACAACAACAACAAAAACAATAATTTGCACAGCCATGGGGGCAAGGAGACAGATCTGTACATACTAATTGCAGAGCATACTGGCGGACTTCTTTGAAAGCAGGGGAACTGGCAGATGCCATTTTCCTCCCCCAACTCTCTAGTATAAATACAGAGCCACCTCCGAGAGGTGGAGCTGAACAAGTACTTGCTGCCTGACCCACTGGCAGAGTGCCATGCTCACACGGACTCTTGAGAACCAGCCCACTCCAAGCCTGCTGGCTTCAGCCCTCAACTCAGGACAAATTTTGTTAAAGCCACACATGGACCCTGACTAGCCACCAAAGTGCACACCACCCACCACCAGCGCATACCACGTGCAGTCACCACACCCAGCCGTGTACCTCTAGCCACCCTGGCTGTCCACCCTGCCCACTCATCTTTGCTCACCATGCCCAGTCTCACACTCCTGGCAGCTCCAGAATGCAGCCCCCCACCCTGCAGCATTTTGGAGTGCCCCAGTGCAGTCTCTGCTGATACTGCCACCCCATTCTCAAATACCCTGGCGGGCACACCCCTGCAAAGCTGCCATGCCTGGGTCCCACTAGCACCACAGAGAGCAAGCACAGCCCACAAAAGGCAGAGAATCAGTGCAGATAATTGCCCTGAAAGGAGAAGTGGCTCAGACACAGCAGCCAGGATATAAGCAACACACACGGGATGCTCTCCTGAAGTGCCAGGTTTTGGTGAACAGGGGACACTGCCCTGCAGGGCACCCCAGGACCTCTTCTTTATAAAGTCACTACTTTCAAGTTCAGAAGACACAGCTGACTTTTGTAACACACAGAGAAACAGACATAGAGAGGCAGACAAAATGAGGAGACCAAAAATTTATCCCAAGTGGAAGAACAGGACAAGGCCACAGCCAGAGATCTAAGTGAAACAGAAAAATAACCTGCCTGAGAGAGAATTTCTAACAGTTATCATAAGGATTCATCACTAGACTTGAGAAAAGACTAGAAGACATGAGTGTGACCCTTAATGCAGAGACAAGGAATAACTTAGAGGTAAAGGGATCAGTAAAAGAAATGAGAAACCAGCTTGATGAAATGAATAGCAGGATGGAAGAAGCAGAGGAGCAAATTATTGATGTAGAAGACAGAGTAGTGATAAGTTATCAAGCTGAACAAGACAGAGAAAAAAGAATTACACAAAACAAGAATAGACTTAGGTGGACTTAGTCACTTACAGTGACTCCACCAAATGTAATAACACTCATATTTATAGAAGTCCCAGAAGAAGAAGAGAGAGAAAGGGAGGCAGAAAACTTATATGAAGAAATAATATCTGAAAACTTCCCTAATCTATGGATGGAAACAGATGTCCAGCTCCAGGAGGCACAGAGAACTCCCATCAGAATCAACAAAAGCAGACACACACCATGACATATTGTAATTGAACTTGCAAAATATAATAATAAAGAAAAACAATCTTAAAATGAACAACACAAGAAAAGTCATTAACTTACCAGGGAAAACCCATAAGACAAGCAGAAATTTTTCTACAGAAACTTTGCAAGCCAGAAGGGAGTGTCATGAGGTATTCAAAGTGCTTAATGAGAAAAATCTGTGGTCAAAATACTCTATCCAGCAATGCTGTCATTCAGAATAGAAGGAAAGATAGAGTTTCCCACGCAAACATAAACTAAAGGAGTTTGTGACCACTAAACCAGCCCTGTGAGAAATGTTAAAGAGGACTCTGACTGGAAAGAAGAGACCAAAAATGACAGTAGGGTGGTAGGAAACACAAAAATAATGAAAATGAATATTTCTGTAAAAAACCAGTAAGGGTAGAAGAGAGGATTAAAAAAACCATATAATCATTTCAAAAGATGTAGAAAAAGCATTTAACAAAGTACAACATCCATTCATAACAAAAATCCTCAACAAAGTAGGTTTAGAGGGAACATGTCTCACCATAATAAAGGCCATGTATGAAACACCCACAGTTAATATCATCCTAAATGAGGAAGAGCTGAAAACTTTTCCTCTCCAGACAGGAACAAGACAGTAATGTCCACTCTCACCACTTTTATTTAGCATAGTACTGGTAGTCCAAGCCATAGCAGTGAGACAACAAAAAGAAATAAAAGGTGTCCAGATCACCAAGGAAGAAGTAGAACTTTATTTATTTGCAGATAACATGATACTACATATAGAAAACCCAAAGGAACTTACCAAAACACTGATAAGTAAACTCAATAAAGTTGCAGGATACCTTACCAACATATAAAATATGTTGCATTTCCATTCACCGATAATGAAGTAGCAGAAAGAGAAACTAAGGAATCAATCTCTTTATACCAAAAACAATAAGATACGCAGGAATAAACCTGCCAAAGAGATGAAAGATCTGTATGTACTCTGAAAGTGATAAATCACTGATGAAAGAAATGAAGATGACACAAAGAAATGGAAAGACATTCCATGTTCATGGATTGGAAGAACAAATGTTGTTAAAATGTCTATACTACCCAAAGCAATCTACACACTTAATACAATCCATATCAAAATACCAACAGCATTTTTCAGAGAACTAGAACAAAGAATATTAAAATTGTTATAGAACCACAAAATATCTGAATAGCCAAAGCAATCTTGAAAAGCAAAGCTGGAGGCATCACAATTCCAGACTTCAAGTTATATTACAAAGCTGTAATAAAACAATATGGTACTGACACAAAAAGGGACACATAGATCAATGCAACAGAATAGAAAACCTAGAAATGAACCCACAATTATATAGTTAATTAATCTTTGACAAAGCAGGAAAGAATATTCAATGGGAAAAAGACTATCTTTTCAACAAATGGTGTTGGGAAAACTGGGCAGCAACATACAAAAGAATGAAATTGGACTACTTTCTTACACCATACACAAAAATAAACTCAAAGTGGTTTAATGACCTAAATATGAGACATGAAACCATAAAAATCCTAGAGGAGAACAGAGGCAATAACTTCTTTGGCATCAGCCATAGTAACTTCTTTCTAGATATGTCTCCTGAGGCAAGGGAAACAAAAGCAAAAATAAACTGTTGGGACTACATCAAAACAAAAAGCTTCTGCACAATCAACAAAACTAAAGGGCAGCCTACAGAATGGGAGAAAATATTTGGAAATGCCATCTTATAAAGGGTTAGTATCCAAAATATAAAGAAACTATACAACTCAACACCCAAAATATAAACAGTCCAATTTAAAAAATGGGCAGAAGAAATGAATAGAAGTCCAGGAAGTCCAAAGAAGACATACAGATGGCCAACAGACACATGAAAAAATGTTTGGTATTACTTGTCATCAGGGAAATGGCAAACCAAAACTACAATGAGATATCACCTCACACCTGTCAGAATGACTAAAGTCAACACACAAAACAATAGATATTAGCAAGGATATGGAGAAAGGAGAATGCTTTTGCACTGTTGGTGGGAATATAAACTGGTATAGCCACTCTGGAAAACAGTATGGAGGTCTTCAAAAAACTAAAAATAGAACTACCATACAATCTAGAAATTGCACCAGTAGGTATTTATCCAAAGAATACGAAAATACTGTTAAAAAATTCAAAGGGATATATGCACCCCAATGTTTAAAGCAGCATTATCTACAGAATCCAAATTATGGAAACAGCCAAGTCTCCATTGACGGATGAGTGGATAAAGAAAAAGTGGTATACACACACACATACACACACACACACACACACACTCACACACACACACTCACACACACATGGAATATTACTCAGTCATAAAAAAGGAATGAAATCTATCTTAACATTTGCAGCAACTTGGATGGAGCTAAAGAGTGTAATACTAAACAAAACTAAGTCCATCAGATACAGACAAATACCATATGATTTCACTCATATGTGAAATTTAAGAAACAAAACAAGCAAAGGGGACAAAGGGAGAGAAAGAGCAAACCAAGAAACAGACTTTTAATTATAGAGAACAAACTGATGTTTACCAGATGGGTAAAATAGGTGATGGGATTACAGCGAGCACTTGTGATGAGCACCAGGTGATGTATGGAAGTGTTAAATCACCATATTGTACACCTGAAACGAATGTAACATGGTATGTTACCTGACTGGAATTAAGATAAAAGCTTAGAAAAATAAAATGGAAGATTGAAAGTATGTATGTTGGCATGTATGTATATGCATGTCTTCATACATCATGCACATATACATGCAGATTTGAGTATTTCCCATGATGTGCAGCCCCAGTCAGAAGAATGAAAGCATCTTGATTAGGATGGATAAGAAAAGTATGTTGTGGGTAAGGGCCTGGTTTCCTGGGACTCAGAGTTTTTGAAGACAGTGGACATCAATTCTCAAACCAAGCGATGGAGTCTGATGGGGTACACAGGTGCATCAGTTGGAGGGTTCATATAAGTAGGGAATAAAGGGCAGGGCCCTGAGAAGAAATGACCACGTTCCCATACCACCCTGCACCAGGAAACTATTATTCCTGGTTCAAAACCAAATTCAGATGCAACCTCCAAGCCTTTCCTTTCCTAGATATAGAAAAACTTGGATTCAAATACAATAAATCAGGTAATTTTTTAACATTTATTTATTTTTGAGAGACAGAGCATGAGCAGGGGAGGAGCAGAGAGAGAAGGAGATAGAATCCGAAGTAGGCTTCAGGCTCCAAGCTGTCAGCCCAGAGCCCAATGCGAGGCTCAAACTCAAGAACCTTGAGATCATGATCTGAGCCAAAGTCGGCCACTTAACCAACTGAGCCACCCAGGTGCCCAAAAAAAAGCAGATAATTTTAAAAGCAATTAATAACTCTAGAAATATAAAGAAGTTGCATGGAGAAAGGTAATCATAGAGCATCACTTGGCTTAGTTGTGTACAATAGTTGCATAGTCAAAATAAGAAAAACCCAGAATATGGATCTTGAGGAAAAATGAAAAAAGAAAGGGGAGACAATTATGTAGGGAGGATGAAGTGGAGGAAGTAGGGTGTGTAAGTGAACTACAAGTCTTGTCTACCATTACAGGAAAACAGTAGATAATGTCTAAAATTGATAATTCAAAAGGTATTATTTAAAAATACAGAGAGAAGAAACAGTTAAGAGTTGACACTATGATTAGAAGAGTGGGAAAGTGACAAGAACTACATTTTGTATAAAATTTGGCATGTTTGGGCTTATATTTACATGTAATATCATGACTTTTTTTAAATGTTTTTTTTAAAGCCTTTCCGGGGCACCTGGATGGCTCAGTCGGTTAAGCCTCCGACTTTGGCTCAGGTCAGATCTCACGTTCGTGGGTTCGAGCCCCGCATCAGGCTCTGTGCTGACAGCTAGCTCAGAGCCTGGAGCCTGCTTCTGGTTCTGTGTCTCCCTCTCTCTCTGCCCCTCCCCCTCTCATGTTCTGTCTCTCTCTGTATCAAAAATGAATAAAACATTTAAAAAAAGAAGCCTTTCCTGGGGCACCTGTGTGCCTCAGTCAGCTAAGCGTCCAACTTTGGCTCAGGTCATGATTTTGCTGTGTGTGAGTTCAAGCCCCACGTCAGGCTCTGCTAACAGCTCGGAGCCTGGAGCCTGCTTCAGATTCTGTGTCTCCCTCTATCTCTGTCCTTCCCCCACTCATGCTCTGTCTCTGTCTCTGTCTCTCTCTCTCTCTCTCTCTCTCTCAAAAATAAAACATTAAATTCTTTTTAAAGAAGCCTTTCCTGAACTTCCCCATCCTCCCACATTGAGCTCCCTCTGCGGTAGCAGTTCATACCAGATGCCACATGTCTGCCTCCCTTCCCAGACTGGAAGGACTCTCTTCTTCATTCCTGTATGTCATAGCCACGCCCAGTGTCTAACATCTGAGAAGTGCTTAGCCCCTATGTGGAAGAATGGATGAATACAGTTCCTGTTGGGACAAAGCAGCTGGATGATTGCAATTGGGACATAATCTTAAGTCTTTAAAGAATAGGAACCACATAACAATAATAGCGATGCTAATATAATAATGTTAATAATTATTATTGGATAGCTGTAAACCCCAATAGTTCCATCCCCTATAACTTGGATTTTACCAAACCTTGATGTTTCATTTACCCCATGGCATGCCTACTGGACTTGTCCCTTACATCCTACCCCATATACTAGCCCTCCACAAGACCTTCCTCATTTCATGCTTAAGTGACTGACTAGCCTTTCCGTGCCTCAGTCTGTCTCCACTCTACCTCAGCCTTCCTCCCACCCCCAAATACTCTTGCATCAGGGATACTCTAGAGTTCCCAGTACTCCACTCTTGTCACATTCTTCTTCAAGACCTGCAGTGACACTTGCCCTCTGGAGTCCAAGGTTCTCCTTCTGATCTTTCTGCTTTTTGGCCCATCCCACATTACCTGCACACCTCCCCAGAGCTCACCACCCTGCAGGTCAAGTCAGTCCCTTCACCACATCACAGCCAGCCCTCCTTCCCACCTCTTATTCCACCAGACTTCTTTTCACCCAAAAAGACAGCATCCTCATGGCCTGGGAATATAATTCTACTGTTGAGGTACCTACGAATAATCTTCCCATATATAATCAATAATTTACTACAATCTGTCTTACTTTTCTACTGTGGAAAAAACCTCAGGTTTTCCTTCATAATAAAGTCAACATTCCTAAATAGAATATGCCTTTAAAAATAACATCATTATTTCCTTTCTAAATAAATATAACTTTCAGTTTTGACAGATTAATAAGATGAACCTTATGTAAACTGATATTTTAAAAGTACAGACAACTTTAAATACTACTTTGCTTTTAATTTCAAAAATTATTTTTCCTGTTGTTGTCCTGCAATTTTCATTGTCTTAATTTCTCACTAAATGATTATTTTCTCCTTTTCTTTAACTCAGTCAGATCATTTAGAGGATTCATTTGATGAAGTATTGAGGAGTCTAATTGTTTAATGGGTAGAAATTAGTCCCTGCAAAGAGTACTTTAAAAACTGGCAAATACCAGGCATAATTACAAATTCTCTAGAAGAATCTATTTCTGTACAATAGGTTAATTGGTTATAAGTAGACAGCACTGGCCACAATTTAAACCCAGCTTCCAATTTCATACATGATTTTTTTAACAAATATAAGTGGCTAATTATGATCAAATTAGTCCCCTTGAAGGAACAATTGGCTACTTATCCCTGATTTTCAAGATTTAAGTGGCCTAACGCACCTGCAGTTAGCTTCCCACTAGCATACTGCCTATAGATCCAGAGTTATTTCCCAAAGTTGTCAAAATCTTGCCTCATAATGAGAAATTTACAGTCAGATGACCAATGTATAGTTTAGATTATGATGACTTCTTTGGAAGAATCAAGGCAATTTTTAAGAAAACTGAAGCCAAAATGGAGATTTGCTTATGGGGGAAAATTGTTTTGAGGTGAGTTGATCCAGATAATTGCCTCAACCCTCTGGACTACTCATATATAGATGGCTTGTTCATCTCTGTGATTAGTGAAAATACTTACCTTTCTCTCCTTTATTTTAGTGGTGCAATCTATGCATAGACTTAGTAGCATTTACCAGCGAAATATTCAAGGGAGCAGTTTTCCAGTCATTGGATGGAATTATTGTCTCAGCTAACTGTAAGCTACGGAAGATCTTCACTTTAAAATGCAAGCCTCAAGACACTGCTGATAAAGACGGTATGTTCAAATTGCTACCAAGATTTTTAAATTCTTCAATGTGTTTTTAAAAATCAGACATACCTTTGGATAATATGAGTACACGGTAATGGTTTTTCTAAATTTATTTTATTGTAGAATAAACACTTAACGTGAGATCTGTCCTCTTCACAAAGTTTCAGGTGTATAACACGTTACTGTTGACTACAAATGCAATGCTATATAGCAGATCTCTAGAGGTTATTTATCTTGACCAAAACCCATTGATTGATAACTCCCCATTTCCCCCCTCCTCAACTGCTGGTAACCACCATTCCACTCTGATTCCATGAATTTAATTATTGGAGTTGCCTCATATACATAAAATCCTATAGTATTTGTCTCTCTATAGTTGGCTTATTTCCCTTAGCATAAGGCCGCATGGTTCATCCTAGTTATAGCATATGTCATTCTTTACTTTGAATTGCATGTTTATTTTAACTATAGCTGAATGTCACAAAGATATCTTTTTTATTTTTGTGGTTACTTTACTCTTTTGCTTATGATAGCACTTACCATGCAAATCAGTCAAGGTTCTTAGTTGTAAGCAATAGAATCCTTTCTAGGTAGTTGAAACAGAGAAAAGAATTTATTTAAGGAAATTAGCCAGTTCATAGAATCTCAAGGATATCCAGAAAGTCAGTCTTCGAGGCTACAGCCAAAAACAAATGCAGCTCCCACCACAGGACTGCCCCAAGGAAGACCCCCAATAGCTACTGCAACTGGGCAAAGACTCTGTAAGTCACAGCATAATGCAGGGCCCTAGGCTCCAAAATTTCTGTCATTGCTCCTCTGGAAAACTGATGGCTTCTTCCTCGCCACCCTCACCGGAAGTAGACTTCTTCATGTTTCTCTGTACTAAACAAAGGCAGATGGCTGTGCTGGACGGTCACATGCTGCAAGGGAGGCTAGCAAAGCAAATGTCTGATTTCCAACTAAGGAGTTTTCCTTCCATTTCTACTCTTGGAATAGCTTGAGGAGAATGGGTATTAACTCTGATTTAAATGTCTGGTAGAATTCCCCAGGGAAGCCATTTGGCCCAGGACTCTAAGGAGATAGACTCACTGATGGGATAAAATCACCACATTAACAAGGGTGTTCAAAAGATATCCACATTCAAAAAGCTCTGCCATTGTCCAATATATACTATCTCTTTATTCTGTGTATATTTCATGAAGTAATTTGGGAGAAATTACATTTGTATATTAATTTTCCAGTAATCATGTTAAAATAGAAAAATGATTGAGTTATTCCTCATATTATTTGTAGAAAGATGGGAAATATACACATTGATTATTCATTATATGATTAATAAATATATCCTGCAGATAACTGAACTATCTAGAATTTATAAGATGCCACAAACTCTCCTAAGATAGTCTTAAACAACTGAAAGTATTGAGAGAATACTGATGCTTCCTTTTGATTTCTGTCTGGGATTATTTTTAACAAAATCAATTTTTCTAGAAGCCCAGGAAACAGAGCAGCACATAAGATGGCAAAGGTGATTCCTTAGAAGTTTGTATAAAGTAGACTTTAGACTTGTGCTCTGTCTGGATGAATGTCTGAGAAATCCTTGTGTGGTTCACTCTGTGGAACAGGACACTGTGCCTATAAATTTCATTTGATAACAAAACACAGCAGTGCATTAGCAGCTCCCAAAGAGTTTATAAGGCAGGAAGTGTAGCCACTCATCTTATGCATCATTTAAAGGCTTTACAAGAAAGCAAAAGACTTCATTTTTTTAAAAAATAGCACCTAGCTAATAAGAAACTTCAAAATTCATAGAAATATATGTGCATTCTACATCAGATCATAGGTAAATCATAACCTGATTAGTATTTTTAAATAAGTATAAAGAAAAGAGTAAATCAGAATATGGCATATGAAATATGTTTTTATCTCTGATCCTTCCTCAAACCCCACTAAAATTATAGGATTCAAAATGGTAATAAACCAACCAGGATGAAGCGTATGGAAGAGTAGCAAACAACAGACAACGTGTGTTCATAAATTTTATAAGATTGAAGAGCAACAACTGACATAGAAGAGCAGAGAAAGCTGGAACGATTGGGTTTACAGAGACTTGCCAATGAGATCCACAGTGTAGAAGCTCAGAGAGCCTCAAGACTTGGTAGCCCCCTGCCAAAGGCGGGAATAAATGTGTGTGGCTAAAAACAAGGAGATTGGCTAAAACTCCATAGGGGTTGCTAGCCGATCCCAGATTCCCTTTCTAAATCCAAATAACCAGACAACAGGATATTTCTTCTCTGGAGAAACGGATCCAGAGAATTTTTCAACTCAGGTACATTGGATACATTTTAGATAGACACCAGAACTAACAGGAAGAAGGAAATAAAGTAGGAAGTAGATACATTTTTTTCTCAGAGTTAAGAAAACATACTGCATCTATAAAATATGAATAATTTGATCTTGTATTTCAGTATCATTTTATTGAAGTTTATTATTTTATAAACTTTTTATATAATTTAGAAACATTTATAAGTAATAAGTGCAGCTTTATGAGTTACCAGAGTAAACACAGTTCTGTAACCTTCACCCAGATCAGGAACTAGAATATTAGAAACATCCTAGAATCCTTGCTCATAATCTCTTCCCAATCATGACCCTCTGTCTTCTTCTGAGAAGTCACTCTCTCCTGACTTCTAACAATTTAAATTAATTTTACCTGTTTTTGAAGATTATTTAAGTAGAATCATAAGGTATATATTCTTTCCATATGTATATTCTTTAACAAAACACTGTGTTTGTGAGGTCCATTTATATTGCTAATTTAATTACTGTACATAGTATGACATTGTGTGAATGTACCACAGTTTATTTGTCCATATTAGGCATTTTGAATAGTGCTGCTAGAATCATTCTACATTTCTCTTGGAGCTTCTAGATAGGCATTTCTTTAGATATTTGTCAAGGATCTGAATGAACACATACTTAAGTATTCTTAATTTCAGTTATTTTTTTTATTCTACAATTTCCATTAGATTCTTTTGTATAGTTTCCATTCCTCAGCTAAAATTCTCTATCTCATAATTTAATTTCTCAAATATATTAGGCAAAGTTATTTTAAAAGGCATGGCTCATAATTCTAGTATCTGTCTCTCCTGTGTGTCTGTTTTGTTGTATGTTTTTCTCTTGTTCTTGTATATTGATATGTCTAATAAGTTTTGAATGCATACTGGACTTTCTGACTCAGAAACTATACAGCTATTTTGAGACTGTATTGTACTGTCTTTCTTTAGAGACTTAGAATACAAAACATTTTTAAGAAGTCCAAAAGACTGAAAATAAGATCAAAATGTTAAGAATATTAGAAGTTAGTCCAAGAGGCCCATCAGCAGAATGATAAGATTCTAAGTGAGAGACTAGAGGAAACAGGAAGGATGACATATAGGAAGATTTCCCAGAATTAAAGGCCAGCTGTTTTCAGATTGCCATAACTCACCAAAAATAGAAAAAGAAAAAAAGAAAGACGACTCACCATTGATTAATTTCAGAATAGGAGGGAAAAAGAGAAAAGATTATTTAAGCTTCCAGAATTTTTTTTAAATTCAAGTTGCATGCAACAGAGTAGGAATAAGAAGAATGTCTGACTTCATTCAACAACATCAGATGGTAGAAGACCTTTAAACTATACCTTCAAAATATAAGGAAAATTGACTTTCAACTTAGAAGTTTACACCCATCCAGTCTGGTAATTAAGTGAATTCAGAATAAAGATGCTTGCAGACATGTAAGGTCTCAAAAATTTATATTTATTTAAATCCTTTATCAGAAAAGATCTGGAAGGTATCCTCCACAAAATTTCAGGAGTAGATCGAGAAAAAGGAGTATGTGGGATCCAAGAAACAGAAGATTTCAGAGAAAAGCAAAGAGAATTTTCAGAATCATGGTTAAAGGAATTCAAAGGATGACACTTGTTCAGCACATCTAGAAAGCAGTTAGTCTAGATTTTAGCAGAAAAATGGAGGCTTTCCAGAGGAAAGCCTCTAGGAAAAGAATATATCTGATAGAATATGATATATTTGAACATGAGAAGTAAAGTTGATTGTGGTTTTATAGTGCTAATAGGGAGTTTGGGAAGAATTAATGTAGAATTAATGTAGGGATATATAGAAAAATCATGACAAAATAAAGCAGTGATCAACTCCAAGGAAAACAAAGTTGTACAAGAAAAGAAATGTAATCATATCATATTACATGACTCAAAAGTATACAGGTTTTAAAAAAAATAGATTTTATATTTTAGGGCAGTTTTAGGTTCACAACAAAATTGAATGGAAATTACAGAGAATTTCTATATCTTCCTTACTCCTACATATGCACAGTTTCCCTAACTATAGTCACCCACAGCAGAGTGGTACATTTGCCAAAATTAATGAACTTGCATAGACACGTTATTATCACCCAAAGTCCATAATTCACATTAGAATTCCCTCTGAGTGTTGTATACTCAGTGAGTTTTGGCAAATGAATAGTGTCTATCTAACCATATAGTATACAGAATAGTTTTACTGCCCTTGTCTTCTGGGTTCCACCCATTCATCCCTCCCTCCCTATTAATTCCTGGCAACCTTTGGTCTTTTTATTGTCTTCATAGTTTTGCCTTTGCCAGAATGTTACATAGTTGAACTCATGCAGCATATAATAGCCTTTTGGGACTGATTTCTGTCACTTGATAATATGCATTTTCAAAGTGCCTCCAGGGGTGCCTGTGTGGCTCAATCAGTTGAGCATCTGACTTTGGCTCAGGTCATAATCTTGCAGTTGTGGATTCAAGACCACGGCAAGCTCTCTGCCTTCAGCACAGAGCCTGCTTCGGATCCCCTGTCTGCCTCTCCCTCTGGCCCTCCTCTGTTCCTGCTCATTCATTCTCTCTCTTTCTCAAAAATAACCAGTTTTTTTAAAAGTCCCTCTATGTCTTTTCATGGCTTGATAGTTCATATCAGTTTAATGCTGAATAATATTTTCTTGTCTGGATTACCAGCTTATTTTTCCATTAACCTACTGAAGGACATCTTGGTTGCTTCCAAAATTTGGCAATTATTAATGAGGCTGCTATATTCTTGTGCATGTTTTTGTACGAACATAAATTTTCAACTCATTTGGGTAAATACCAAGGAGCATGACTGCCAGATCATAGGGCAAGAATAAGTTTAGTTTTTAAAACGGTCAAACTGTCATCCAAAGTGGCTATACCATTTTGTATACCTTCCAGCAATGAATGAGGGTAACGCTTGCCTTGCCTGCGTTTAGTGTTGTCCACCTTTTAGATTTTTGCCTTGATGATAGTAGCATGTTGGCACAACTTTTATACATAATCTTAATAATGTAACATACTAAATAATAACTTGTCCAAAAATTATGAAAAATTATATTTGAAAGACATGGGGAGGGAAGGAATGTGGTATGGTTTAGCAGCGTTGAATCTTCTTTTTTCCAAGATGGGAAGTCAGAGAGATATTATCAAAAGCATAAGTGCAGAAATGTCAATATGAGGCTGCTATTTATAAACAAAGAAATAAGTATCAGGAGATTTAGAGGCTTTTGCTGAGAGGCCTGAGAACAGTTGCCTCTGCAGTGCAAGGCTTTTGGGGGTGAGGTGGGAGGGCCACAGTTAGGGAATGACGACCTTTTCTCCTAATTTTGCAGTATCATTTGTATTTTTGAACAATATACATGGATTTTGTCTTATAATTGATTTTTAAAATGAATGGGTAATCTGTAAGAAATTCCAAGAACAAACATTGGCATGATTTCTTTTAGTTTTTCAGGACTGATAAAAAGCCTTATGAATGTGGCATCTCAGATTGCCTCAGATGTTCCAGAGACTTGGGGAAGCATGCCATGGTTTGGGGGTGCTGTGGAATATAACCCGTATTCCTCGTGTAGCTGCTAGGACTTACCGTTGTACAAGTGCTCCCCTTATCTCTGTGCTTCAGGTTCTGCATCAGTAAAGTGAGGATAGTGATTGTTCCTTGGTTAAGTGAAATACTATTACATTCCCACTGAAAGCATAAAGTGTGTAAACCAAGTACATCTTGGAGAAGTTAAATTGGTAGATACTGATTAATGGTCCCACAGTCCATTGTCGTGATCATGTACCAGCTTTGTGCTTTGTGTGAGTTCTGAACATCTCTTATCATTGTTTCCTCATTAATTACTATGAGGTAGTTGTGAAGATCCAATAAAATATAAAATATATGTGACAAGATAAAAACTATAATTCACTGTGTAGATGCTGAACATTTATCTGCCTTCTATAATCAGGCACTGGGATGGCACAGCCTCCGCTTTGAGGAGCATGGCATTGCTCAGGGAAATTTACATGCACACATAGATTGTACACCTGGAAGAAACTGACTATTGGGCTTAACAAGCAGTGGAAGGAGAGTCTGGAGCACTTACCTCTTATTTGAGAGAGCCACCTGGAGAGGCACTTTGATTTCACAGACCTACCAAGTTAAGAAAAACTTGACTAACACAATATGGTTGCCAGCTTTTGAATTTGCCAAATCAGAGTATCAAAGCAAACGAAGAAAACTACAATTATTCTGATCATTTCATTAATTGAAAAGACACTTAAACACACACACACACACACACACACACACACACACACACATTAGGAAAGTGTTAATTTCAGAATAAAGGCTGACATTTTCATCACAGACCAGTAAAAACGACTTCATGGGTCAGTATCTATCCATAGAGCTGTGTTTGGTCTATATTCACCTAGAGAAATAAATTTCCAAAATATATTCTAAGGGAAAAATAATAATTTCCCAAGTAATGAAGATGGATAACAAGAAAGCATTTGCACAAGAAGAAGGAGTGTATATGCATGAAAGCAGGGCATCATGAATAGATCTGATGCATTTAAGGAACAAGGACTTCGGTATGGTACATGGCAGGGGCAGGAGGTATGATTTAATATAATATTCTGTTACTAGGCTGCAGGTTTTGTGCGACATAAAGAGGTAGAGCAAGTTTCCGGTCCTCGAAGTTCACTGTGTAATTTTAGACACTAGAAATGTAAACATTACAAGAATTCTTAGGAAGATACTTGATAAAAGAGAAGGAAGGATAACAGTATGGGGCAAAATGAGTGTCCCTGGTCAAGGAGGTTGGCAGCAGAAGTGATAACAGTGATGATGGTGGTGCTAATAGGAGCAATAGGTGTTGTGAACACTTAATATATAAACTTAGCTTAATACTCATAACAACTCTATGAATTACATGTTACTATTATCCCCATTTTATAGACAGGGAAACTTGGGCACAGAGAAGTCAGATAATGTGCCCAGTGTCACACAACTGTTAAAGTAGTAGAGGCAGGTTTTGAAGCCTGTCATTAGGACTCGAGTGCATACTCCTAATTACTACCGTGTACTGTGCTTCTTGGGAGGATGGAAGGGAGGGGAAATTTTAAAAAGTGGGGCAAGGGGTGCCTGGGTGTCAGTTGAGCATCTTTTTTTTTTTGTTTGTTTGTTTGTTTTTTGAGAGACAGAGTGCAAGCAGGGGAGGGAGAGAGAGAGGGGGAGACACAGAATCTGAAGACAGGCTCCAGGCTCTGAGCTAGCAGTCAGCACAGAGCCTGACGTGGGGCTCGAACCCACAAACCGTGAGATCATGACCTGAGCCAAAGCCAGATGCTTAACCGACTGAGCCACCCAGGCGCCCCAGGTGAGCATCTTGATCTCATCTCAGATCTTGATTTCGGAGTCATGAGGTCAGGCCCCACATTGGGCTCCACACTGGGTGTGGAACCTCCTTAAAAAAACTTACAAAAAAGGGGCAGGGGCAAGACATGTCATGGAATAAGAATATCAGGATTTGGTGACTGGCTATGTTAAGGGTAAGTTATGGATGTCCCTTTGTCTTTCAAAGGGTAGTGGAGGGTTGATTTTCTCCTGCAAAGAAAAATCTGTTAGTCATAGTATTGAGACTTTTATCTTAGGAAATTCTTTTTCCTGTTTCTTACATTCCATTCTGAGATTTGATTTAAAGATATTGTATTAAATGCTTACTTAAGCTCAGAACTCTGTTGTCCTTGGCTTATTTAAACTGCTACATTTCAGTCTAGAACCTCTTAAACTCAGCCAAGCTAGGAAATGTTGCCTGATTCCGTTGCTGTTCTCTGTTCACACAGTGCGATGTAATAGAAAGTGAATTACTGGAGCCCTAAAACAAGAAATTAACTAGTTTTTCACTTGCCCAGAGGAATGGCTTATGCTGGACAAGTAGTGAAGCATGCTGATTCAAATGAATTTATGACTTTTACAGTTCCCGAGGTATTTGCATGACTGAATTATTGATTAGCTTGTATCATTCTGCATTTAAAAAAAACAGAATATATGTATACATAGATAAGAGAAAAACTAGAGGAGAGAAAAGAGAAGAAAGAGCAAGTGATTATCCTATGACTCTAGGCATGAACTTAGATTCTGCCATTGATGATTTCACGGGTCTTTTGACACCCAGGCCAGTGCTCTTCCGAAAATATTACTACTTGGTGGAGAGTCTGGGTGACTCTGTTGGTTTAACCTCTGACTATTGAATTTGGATCAGGTCATAATCACACGGTTTGTGAGATCAACCCCTGAACAGGGCTCTGCACTGACAGTGTGGAGCCCGCTTGTGATTCTCTCTCCCTTCTCTCTCTGCCCCTCCCCAACATGCACGTGCTCGCTCTCAAAATAAATAAATAAACTTAAAAAATAAAATAAAATATCAGCACTTGGGCATGTGTTCTGTGTTGAGAAATCCAAGAAGAGAATAATTTAAAATATGATTTCAGACTGAGAATCCCTTGAGGCATAGGTTAAGTCTCCACACTTTTATCTCTAGCACATGGCCTGGTGCTTGTAATCTGTCATACATGTTTGATGAACTAATGAAGTAAAGGTTGGCTAATTGTTTGTTCAATTATTCATTCAGTCACGGTCTCTATTCAGTAAGCCTTTATTGGATGTCAAGCAATATGGAGAAAATTATCCCTTCAAAGGCCAGAGAAAAAACTAGACATACTGCATCTTGCCCTAATGGACTCATTGAGCAAGGAAGAGCCTTGGAGATCATCTAATCCAATGTCTTAATTATACAGAAGAGGAAAATAAGACCCATGGAAATGAGGTATCTTATGCTGAGGTCAAGAAAGTGGAACTCTAGGCCAAGCCTCTGACTGTTCCTTCCTCAACAGTATACACGTTTACCTTCCTCAGCAACTGAAATGGTTTAGTGTTTTTAATAACTAACACTGTTGAGAGTGTCTCTGCCTCTCTATCTCCAGGTCAGGTGAGTGCACATCCTATTCAGATCTCATAAATTTAAGGCTGCGTGCCCACTCCTTCCTGCAGTGGAGTTGAACTCATATTGCCCTTATCTAGTAAGCCACCCCAGTGCAAGAAAAGGGGTAAGATCTCAGCATAGCATAGGTGCCTAGCCAATAATAGGTCCCACAAAAATGAGTTATGATTATCAATATATCAAGACACAGAACTATTCTGATTAAAATATCAATTGTAGGGACACCTGGGTGGCTCAGTTGGTTGAGCCCCCAACTCTTGATTTCAGCTCAGGTTGTGATCCCAAAGTTGTGGGATCAAGCCTCACATCAGGCTCCATGCCAGGTGTGGAACCTGCCTGAGATTCTCTCCCTCTGCCCCTCTTCCCTGCTCACTTGCCCTCTATCCTCTCTCTCTTCTCTTTCTCTCTCTCTCTCTGTCTCTCTCTCTAACAAAAGAAAGGTTAAGGGTGCCTAGGTGGCTCAATCGCTTACTCTTCCAACTCTTAATGTCAGCTCAGGTCATGATCTCACAGTTCATGAGATCAAGTCCCATGTCAGGCTCTGCACTGACAACATGGAGCCTGCTTAGGATTCTCTCTTTCCCTCTCTCTCTACCCCAAATAGATAAATTGGACATTAAAACTTTAAAACGTTTGTGTATCAAAAGACAATATTAAGAAATTGAAAAGACAAATTAGCAAATCATATATCTGACAGGACTCTAGCAACTCAATAATAAAGACACACAACCAATTAACAAATGGCCAAAGGACTTAGCACTGTATGTATTTCTCTAAAGAAGATATATAAATAGTTGACAAACGTATCAAAAAATGCTTAACATTTTTAGTCATTAGGGAAATGTAAATCAAAACCAAAATGAGATACCACTTCACACTCACTAGGATGGCTATAATTTTTTTAATGGAAAACAGCTGTTGGCAAGGATGTGGAGAAATTGGAATTTTTATGCATTGTTAATGGGAACACAAAATGGCTCACCTACTATGGAAGACAGTTTGGCAGTTCCTAAATATGTTAAACACAGAATTCCCTGCAGTGCCACTCCTAGGTATATACCCAAAAGAATGGAAAACAGATACATGTGCATGCATATTCACTGCAGTGTTATTCACAATAACCACAATGCGGAAACAGCCCAAATGTTCATCAGCAGATGAATGGATAAATAAAACATGGTTATGTATTATACACACAGACAAAAAGTCTCACATTGTATGATTCTGCCTATATGAAATGTCCAGAATAGATAAATCCATATAGAATGTAGATTTGTGGTTACCAGGGATGGGGGTTTGAAGGGAATGGAGAGAAACTGGCTAATGGGGAAGGAATTTTACTTTGAAATGACGGAAATGTGTTTTTGGAACCATATGTAGATGGCAGTTGCACAACATTGTAAATGTAATGTGTACCAATAAATTGTTCACTTTAAAATGCTTAATTTTATATTAAAAATATAAATATTATATATTATATTTCCCATCAATAAAATATTTTTTAAAACCTAAGGGCATGATTCATTTCAGATAGCAAAGTGTCTGGTGTAGTGAAGACTTCTTTACCCTTGTAAATATCAAGACCTTTTATTATAAAAAACCCACATTAAGACATGGTGGGTTTGTGTCCATTATAATGAAATAATTGACATAAGTCTTTGTTATTAAGAATAAACACTTATATATACCAGACACTGTCTTAGGCACTTATAAACATTAACTCATTTAATCATCACAATAACCCTATAAGTTTAGCATTATTTTTTTTAACCTATGTTTTACAGATAAGGAGACCAGGGCACAGCAAGGCAAATTAGCATACCAAAGTCACACAGCTAATAAGAACTAAAATGTGAAACCAGGATGTTTTGATTCAGAGCTGTGCTTTTAACCACATTTTATACTGTTTCTTAATCTCTTTTGCATTATACAGTGAGCTCCATAAGGGCAGAGATTCAAACCTGTGCCAGGCCTAGAGAAAATCTGACAGCACACAGCAAATGAGTAAATGAACAAACAAAAATTAAACAGACTTTGTAGCAATATTGTTAAAGACTAAATGTTTGTGTCCCCCTAAAATTCAGATGTTGTCACCGAATCCCCAATGTGATGGTGCTTGGAGGTGGGGGCCTTTGGGAGTGTTTAGGACTTTAAGGACTGTTTAGGGAGTGAATAGAACTAGTGCCCTTATAAAAGAGACCCAGAGAGCTCCCTCCTCACCTCTACCACCATGTCAGGTAAGAGTAGGAAGACAACAATCTCTGAACCAGGAATAGGAACAGGGCCCAGATCAGATGCCGAATCTGCCAGTACCTTGATCTTGGACTTCCCAGCCTCCAGAATTGTGAGAAATAAATTTCTGCTGTTTCTAAGCCACCCAGTCTATGGTGTTCTGTTATAAAGCAGCCCAAACAATTAAAACACATATTTTGGCAGTTAGAGACTTTTGTGGTTTCTACTTAACTCTCACTGGTGTTTCAGAGAGGAGAGATTGTATATAAAGTCATTGTGCTAGGTACTTCAGGCTCTTCCAGATACATGAGATGAATATGGTTGAGTCTGGGACCACGAAACTATAAAAAAATTAATCTTTATTTAAGTTATATGAGTTAGGAGAACTCAGAAACTGACACATCTATAAATTTAACTACTTTACGGGCACCTGGGTGTCTCAATCAGTTAAGCATCTGATTCTTGATTTCAGCTCAGGTCATGCATGATTCCACAGTTGGTGGGATCCAGCCCCACATCAGGGTCTGCACTGACAGCCTGGATCTTGCTTGGGATTCTCTCCCTCTCTCTCTCTCTCTCTCTCTCTGCTCCCCCTCCCAAAAAATAAACATTAAAAAATTAAGTAAATGTCACTTTTATTAGGCATTCCCCCGCCAATAAAATGGGTATGATGATTTTTAATGCATAAAGTGCTTTGTATATGTATTAAAATTGATGACCAATTTTAAAAGCTAGCTAAGATTCTCATCAAAGGTATTCAATACCTACAGAATGATTCATTTTATGATGGCATTATGGCCAAAGAAAGCTGAACAAGGTTACAGAGTCATTCAAACATTCTAACTCATACTGGGAGCAAAAATAGTAAGCAAAAAGAACAAAATACAAAAAAAACCACCCCACCATCTGGTTGTGTTTAGATGCTGCATGAGCAGATCTGTCCGTTTTCTTATAGCCTTCTCCTTCATGTACCATTTTGCCATTTTGAACTGACCCCTCCAGCCAACATTGTATTCTTTCAGATTTGTTACCAAAAGCACTTTAGAATTTGACCCTGTCATTGTCCAGCGTTAATCGAGCAGTCTGCATGTATCCATACAGTCTGTTACAGAAAATACAGCTTGTCTGGAAGAACAATGCAGGTAGTCCCTGGGCCCTTAGTGTCTGATTACCAGCTTGATTTGGGGGCGCCTGGGTGGCTCAGTTGGTTAAGGATTACCAGCTTGATTTGTTATTTGCCATCTGGAGAGAAAGAGAGGATATCCAAAGAATATGTGCATGGTGTACTTCTCAGGATATAGCCGAGCAAAGAACCACCAAAGATGTAAAATAGAGGACTTGGCAGCTGCTTGTAATCTAGGTCAGCTGTTTTAAGGGGCTTTCATCCATGACCATGACCGTTTACTGAGCATCCCCTTTGAGCCAGATGCTGTACTAAATACATCCATCAGATTCTCTCACTGTTCTCTCTCCCACACTAAGAATCCTTTAGTAGAATTGTCTTTCTTTCAGTTCCTAGAATGCACTAGAGTCCTTCTGCCTTCCGAGTCTTCAAATACTGTGTTCCCTCCGCCTGAATGATCACTCCATCTACTTCATCTGGCCGCTTTCGGCTTATCTTATATGACTGAGCTTAAATGCCTCTTTATCAGAAAGACTTTCCCTGACACCTATTACCTCTTTCAACATCTTGAAGTTTTCTTTCAGAGAATTTAACAAAATATAATTAAATAATCATTTATAATTTGTTCCATATTCTCCACTAGGTATGAGTTTCCAAGAAGACCAGGGACAGAGTCACTCTGACTAGATTCCCAGCCACTAGATAAGCACCTGACACATAATAGAGGCTCAATAAGTATTTGCCGAAAGATAAAACGAGTAAATCAATAAATGAAAGCAGACCATGCCTTCTATGTACTCACAGTTTAGCACTATTTAATTTTTATGTAGCATCAATGCTGTTTTTTGAATTCTTATTTTTTAATTAAGCCATGAATGCTAAAAAATAAAGTGACCTAGTAATTGGATATGGAGAAGGGGTGTTTATTGGTGAGATGGGTGTTGGGGAGCTGACTTAACTTCCACTCCAGTCTTCCAGAACATCCACTACCAAGTTGTGAAGTTCTTTCATAGTTTGGTTTCACAAAAATGAGACTGAAGGCCCTATCGATGTATTCCTCCACGAAGTTTGAGAATCAGTAGCTGCTAAATGGGCTTAATAATTAGTCTTTATTTTAAAATAATAAACCAATAGTTTTTCTTTGATTTCTCCTTTTATTTCAGGTTTTATACAGCCCACAGTTGCCCTCAATGAACAGTCTAATAAGTAGTGAGACAATTGTGGGAGGCAAAGGGAGAATAGATACATAGAAAGAAAGATGACACAGACTTTTACTGTGAAATCTGATTTGCATGTCAACCACATTCCTGTAAAATTCAGACTGGAGTTTTGTAATAGTCTGTGCCTTGGATTTTTGATTCCCAGGGGTTAGCTGGTTATTTCTCATTAGTTAGAAACTCAGATTTTGTTTTGGATACATTTCAAACTCTGTGTGGCATTGTGCCCTGTACCAAACACACAATCTCTATAAACTAAAGTTTCCATGACTTGTCTTTATGTGATTGACAATGCAGCATTTGATTTCAGGGCCTTTTAGCCTTCTCTGCCTCTTTTAATGCAAAACCTTAGTTTATCAATATTGGCATTGATGTGGAAATTATTTTTTTCTACCTTAGAGGAGTTTGAGATGATATGTCAGATATATATCTGGAATTACTTTACTTATTTTTCCAAATGTTTTCTATCTCGAGAGTTTATTTACTCAACTGCTTTATATTGATTTTCTAAATGTCGATGACAAATAAGAAATGGACCAACAAAGAACACCTGAAAACTAAGATTTGTAAATCTGCTGCATTTTTAATGACTGGAACATTAGGACACTTAGAATCCAATACATTGTTGATGAGTATTTAAGTTTTTAGTTAAATGATTCATTTCCTTTTCAAGATTAGAACATTAGGATCTAATTAGGAGACTGCCATGACTCGGGTGCATATAAACCTAACATCATTTGCCTTTATAAACGTGGTTAGAGTTTACTTACATAGGATGTTTTTCAAGGGATGGTTGGTTGAATTTTTCTTACTACTCACATTCACATATACATGCACAAACATTTTCCACCAGATTTTAAGATTAGAAATTTTACTTATAAAAATTAAACACCTATCGACATTTTCATGTAGAAGAAAATAAAACCTACACTTAAGCTAAACCATCAAAAGTTATTTTATACTTTGGTATATTTCATTCTAGCCTTTTTGCCATTTACACATTTTATTTTTTGATTTTTCTATAGTAGAGTTAGAGTTTATATATATAATTTTCATTTAAGTTCCTATCACGAGTCTTTCCCCTATCGTTAAGCCATCTTCATAAACAGAACTTCTTGTGGCTCTTTACTGGTAATTCAGGTTGTTTATTTTTCAGAAATTATAAACACCTATTGACATAGATCTTTGTCTGAATTTTTCTGGTGTTCTTTTAGAACATCCTTAGAAAAGGTTTATAAAGTGAAATTACTGAATAAAATGGCATTTATTTTTTTAAGGCCTTTTATACATATAGTAAAACTGCTTTTTGGAGCTAATACCAGTTTAATTCCTGCTTGCTACATATGATGAGGCTTAATATCTCTGCCATAAAAGAGGTCTTACATACAAATAAATAAGAAAATGATATTCTTAGGGCACCTGGTTGGCTCAGTCGGTTAAGCATCCAACTTCAGCTCAGGTCATGATCTCGCAGTTCATGGGTTTGAGCCCTGCCTCAGGCTCTGTGCTAACAGCTCAGAGCCTGGAGCCTGCTTTGGATTCTGGTTTCCCTCTCTCTCTGCTCTTCCCCTGTTCAGGCCCTCTCTTGCTCTTGCTCTCAAAAATAAATACACATTAAAAAATATATTTTAAAAATAACAATAATAATAATATTCTCATACCTAAATGGGCTAAGAACATGAACCAGAAGATTTACTGAACTGGAAATTTGCATATCCACATAAGTATATATGAATAATATATCTCATTAGAGATACAGATTATAACAATAAAAATACTATTTTAATATAATAAACTGTTCTTTCTTTGAAAGTATTCAAAGGAAAGATGTTAACATTAGGGGAAGCTGGGTAAAGGGTATTAAGAACTCTGTACTATTTTTGTAACTTTTCTATAGACCTAAAATTATTTCAATATAAAAAAGGTAAAAAGTTTCTTTATTCCTATAGAGGCTCTAGATGCTTATTCAGTTACATCATTGCATGTACTGATCTCATATAAATGAGTCAGTGTACTCCCAGAAATATGATTCAGAGCACTCCTAACTAGATCTTTTCTTGAGCCACATTTCTAGTCTTGAAACATAAGTGTAAAATATATCCAGTGATGACTCACATTTATTGCACAAGTCTCTGAACCTGCTTTGTATGGCATACACCATATCTAATTTAATATTTCATACAGTCCTAGAAAGTAAGAAGTCCAATTACAACACTCATTTACAAATGAGAAAGCCAAGGCTGTAAGGTCATGTAACTTGTTCAGAGTTATACTCTAAAAATGTTTTACTTTAATTGGTTTCGTTTTTCTAAGGTGTGTCCATTTGGCAAAAATGACTTACATTTGTGAAACCAATGTTTGCCTCTGTTTTCAGCTGGACATGGGGTTCCCTTTCCAACAGATGAACCTACAGACATTATTCCACGAAGCTGCCAGCTGACGACAGATGTTCCCCAAGTCACACAGCTGCTAAACATGACGAAGCTCCGCCAAACTGAAATAAAATTTGGAGGCCATCCCCTGAATTCAGCCGAATCAGGTATGCACTCAGGCACCTAAATTATAAGCACATTTATTTGTGAGACCAAAAAAAAAAAAAAAAAAAAAGAAAAGAAAAAAAGAAAAAGCATTGCAATGACACTTTATAGCTTGAAGTTAAATATTAAGTCACTCCAACATTGACTTGTGTCTGTGGTAAATCGTTGCAAATTTCCCTTTAGCAACTAAAATACTTTCTCAATTTTACATCCCAAATCAAAACATCCTTGCTTTTTCCTGCATGCTTTCAAGCTCAGCCAATTATCCCTCCTAAACAATCTGTCTCCTACTCTATCCTGTTGCTACTTTCATTGATCGAGTCCCCACCGTGGCTCACCCTAGCCTCCTGGTTAAACTCCACGTTGCTGTCAGCATTATCTTTCTGATTATAGAAATAGAAATGTGATCCTGTTGCTCTTCAATTAAAGATCTTTAATGCCCTTTCCCACTATTTTAGAAAACGAAATGAAAAACCCCTTGGGAACTCACACAAAGCCAACCTCTCCTAGCCCAGCCTACTCCAGAGGTTTTTTGGGTTTTTTTTCCCCAAGAGAAGCTGGGTGTCTCCATGTTTCTGATAAGTCTTCCAATTTCAAAATATTGTCTGAAGTCTGAAATTTTTTGAGAAGACTCTGTGAAGCTAACAAACCATGCCCGGGCTGCCAGTTTTTCACCTCTGTAATAGACACCCATAGGTATTGACCAAATGAACAAATAGTACATACAAATCAAGGAATCTAATATTCCAGGGGCACCTGGGTGGCTCAGTCAGTTATGTGTCCAAATTCAGCTCAGGTCACCAATCTCATGATTTGTGGGTTTGAGCCCTGCATTGGGCTCTGTGTTGACAGCTCAGAGCCTGGAGCCTGCTTTCAATTCTGTGTCTCCCTCTCTCTCTGCCCCCCTCCTGCTCATTCTCTCTCTCTCTCTAAAGTAATTTAAAAAAACAAAAACCATTTAAAAAAAATTTTTAAACAAAGAAACCTAATATTCTTTAGCTGAGTAGTTCTCAACTTCCTGTTTGTGAGAATCATCTGGGACATTTTAAAAATAACATGTAAAAAATTTATTTTTTTCCTAATGTCTATGCTAAATCTCCAGAGATTCTGATTTAATTGGCCTTGGATGGATAGTTTTTAAATTCTTTTCAGTGATTCTGATGTGCAGCTTCGGTTGAGAACCACTGGATCACTTATCCGAACAAAGGTCCTGTGGCTCAGCTGACACTCACATGGAAGTAATCCCAAGGAAGGTGAAATGATGGTCATAATAAGGCACTTATGGAGAAAGAAGTAGGTCTTGAAAGTATTCAATAAATACTTTCATAAATGTGTATTATAAATAAATATAAGATTTATGGAAGTGTAACATGGTGCAGAATACTAAGCAAAGACAAGGAGACAGCAAAATGCACGGGTGAGTTTTTGAGGGATTAATAAGTAAGAATGGCCTCAGTAGACAGAATGGCTGGGTGAGAATACTTGAAGAGTGTGCCTACTGCTTTCCTAAAGTAGAGACACAGTAATGCCATTTTGAGGAAGATGAATTTGACATCGAGATTCAAGATGAATCTTTAAGTCAGGTAAGACCAGAGATTAAGAATTACAACTCAGATGTCTTCACAGCCATCGGAGCATATAATGTCAGTGGCTACGTGATCCGGGATGCTGCAGGGGAAACACAGGCAGGACTTGTTGATTCCCAGGTAACAGATAGGGAAGAGAGCAGGGTCAAAGTTTGAGAGAGGTCAAAGCGGAAGCCAGAGAAAGGAGCTAGCATGATGAAATGAATGAGTTACAGAAATGGACTGTTTCACTCTATTTATCCTGTTTTCATTTATTCTTGGTATATTTTCTATATGTTGATCCTCATCAGTGTTACATGTCCTAAATTGTATATTCCTAGAGAACTGGGACCTATTTTGTAATTTCTTCAGTTTAACCCTTGGCAGGGGACTATGTATAAATAGACACTATATTCTTAAACCCTTTATTATGAAATTTCCAAACTTCTAGAAAAGTGGAGTGAAGATGTAATAAACCCACAGGTCCCCATCACCTGCTTCCATAATTGTCAACATTAGGCAGGGTATTTTGGTAGCACAGGGCACAGATAGTGAGAAATTGTATATTTTTTATAGACACTATCTTTAGAGGGAGGGATAGACAGAAAATACATATAACCCATGTTCATTAAAGAACCTTTAGAAAATATATAAACGGATGAAAAAGATCTCACTAACCAGACAGCCACTGTAAACACCTCAGATCACAAATCAATCTTAATGGAAGGTTCACCACAGAATAAAATGAGCAAGAGTGTTTTTTTGATAATCAAACACTCCGTATTAATAGGCCATGGATGCTTTCAGTAACAGTAATGACTAAGCTGTCAACCCTATCAGATAACTCTAAGAACAATTGTAAACACTTTTTTCTTTTTTCTCTCTAGCTTAATGTTTTAAGGATTAATTGTGTCTTTAAATGAAAACGCAAGTCTATATCCAGAGTTTTTTAGTGTCTTTTTTTTAAATTTAAAGTTCAAGGACATGTGTAAGGCCCGAGATTAAAGAGGAATTTGAATAAATATTCATTGCATCATTAACTCAATATTATAATTAAACAGAAAACTTTTTCATAGGCCATATTTGATTCCAACTTGTAGAAGAGGATATTAGTATATATTTTGCAAATTCCATGAATGGGATCTCTATTCATAATAATAGTCAACTTGAGTCATGTATACAGAAAATTAATAACCATCATCTAATAGCAAATTTCTCCTGCACTGTGAATCCTGATTTCTATTCCTTTATAACCATAAGGGTTATGATTATTCCTCTTAAAGTAAATCCCATTGCACGTGCAAGGCAGCTAAGATTACATGAAAATACAGTAGTCCCTCTTTATCTGAGGTTTCAGTTACCTGCGGTCAACAGTGGATCACATCCTTCTGATGTATCCTCAGAAAGTCAGTAGGAGCCTAATGCTGGGTCACACACTTACATCATTAATCTCACTTCATCTCGTCATGTCGAAATTTTATCATGTCACATCATCATAAGAGTGGTGAGTACAGACAGCACAGTGAGATACTCTGAGAGAAAACACATTCACATGACTTCTAGTAGAGTATGTTCTTATAAGTGTTCTATTTTATTATTAGTTATTGTTGTTAATCTCTTACTGTGCCTAATTTATAAATTACAGTTTATCAGAGGTATGTATGTACAGAAAAAAACAGTATGTATGTGGTTTGTTATTACTCAGTTTTAAGCATCCATTGGGGGGTCTTGGAACATATCCCCAGGGAATGGAAAGAGGCTACAGTACATTGAACTTTGTGGTTCTTTCTACAAATACTTTTCAGTTGCTAATTTTGACATTTGTGGGCTGTGAAACTTACTGTGAATATAATAATTATTATTTTTCTCTGTATAAGATATTTTATTTGAAAGGTGCAGCTAATGAATAATGCCCAAGGGCAGACTTTTGTAATCTTGGAAAAGCCAGGAGATATTTCTTCATTTCAACTATTTGTTTTTGTTTCTGTCTGAAAAATGGATTCCCCGTGATGAGATTTTGAATTGCATAAGAAAATGACTGCTTGCTCCTATAATTGACTGTACAGTACTCATGCCAATTGTGTATTTTATTATAAATGCACACACTAAGAGCCCAATGGAGCTGCCACAGAAAGAAGTAGTTTCTTCCTATGGATGCTTTCTAGTGTGTTCACTTGAGCAAAAGAGGAAACCTTGAAACTTAGTTAGTGTGTTTTGTTGAATGTCACGTAAGGTGATCAAGGGCACTAATGAATTTAATAAGATAATTGTGTTTCCCAAAAGCCAATGTTCCCACACTTCTGCACTGCTCACTCTGTCAAGTTCCCAGTGCATACTAGCTAATGACTGTTAGTCTGCAGAGAATTGTGGGGTCTCTAATGATCTTATTTTCATTAATGGGACCCCAGTTTAATTGAACCAGAGTATCCATCTGCTTATTGAAGTTGAGTGTTCAGCTCTTAATGACCAGATGCAATGGTCCACTAAGCACAAATCAAAACTAGTAATTTGCTTAAAATTAGAAATCAGTTTTCCCAAGTTCCCTCCTTTCCACAGAAGAAGTCTTAGTGGGCTTCTACTCCTTTTTAAATAAGAAGAGACTGGCATCTCTATTTCATAGCATTGTTCCAAATAGGTAAGATAATGCATTTAGCACAACCTAAAATAATCATCTAACTATAGTTGGCAGTGATGAGATCCTTATTAGAATTTCTTCTTTGGGTTTCACATTATGAAAGCAAAATTCAAATCAACTAACAAAATCCACTGTAAAATAGAACCTAAAAGATAAAGGACTTGGATCCTGGCTCCAGGAAAAAACAAAACACTTTTTTAAACTCACATTTTCAGTAAACCCTTGTCTTAAGATTGGTTGAAAGATATTCCACAATTTCTGGGTCCAATGGCTGATAATAAGTTAGAGGAAACTCAGCTGCCTCTTACGTTTGAATTATATATTTTCTTTCCCCATTTTTAGCAAAAATAAGGCATCACTGGTCATATTCCTTCATTAAAATTTTTTTAAGCATGAAAGGAATTTAGTCTGGATATTGATCAGTATCTGTGAAATTTGTTACAGCAGAGATGTCACAAATCATATATAGAGTGAATTTTAATTTTTCTGTGACATTTCCACCAAATATTGAAGAAACTCTGATATATAAATATTAATACAATATCAAATGTGAAAAATATATCTAATCCATTTGATAATTGTGCTACTTTTGCAGCACAATTCCAACCTTTACATTTCTCCTTTAGATGTCCTTTATAGCATGGGTTATAATAAAAAACCTGTGCATAAAAGGGAGTTGATTAAACACCCAGACAATAAGATATCATGGATATAGCTATACAGATGACCTGATGTGCTTGTATTGGTCTGGAAAGGTCTCAAAGTTGTTTCAGTGAAACATGGAAACATAGGATGCTATTTCTGTATGAGCCCATTTACTTAAATAGGACAGCTACCTATGGGTGCTGGTATAATGCATACTTTTTTTTAAGGAAACACAAGAAAATTTATAATAACCTTTAAGAACAGGGACTAGTAGAGGCAAGGAGCAGGAAGATAAGACTTTTACTTCTCATGTCTTCCTCTATTAGAGAATTCTAACCTTCTAAATTCATGATTTGCTATGTCAATAGATGTATTAGAGCAATTATGAGACATTTTTTAGTTTCTTCTATATACTTTGCTGTCTTTTGAAAAACCCAGAATATTGCTATAAAATTAAAATATATTTCTTTATTTAATGTCAGTATTTTATTTAAAATATATATTGGAGAGGGAGCCAAAATGGCGGAGAGGAAGGGAGCTCTGTAAACTCCCTCCGCACCGTTTTTCGAACTGAGAGGGATATTACGTTCAACTGCGAGAGCGGAAGGAGAAAATACGAACTCCAGAAGGAATAGAACCTCAAGGATACCTGAGTGAGTGGGGGCGAACGGGGTAGATCCGAGGACAGGCCGGCCCGGACGGGCAGGGGAGGTAAGATCCCCAGCCCAACGTGGCACAGGTGCCGGGCACCCGGGAGACAAAGGGAAGCGACAGAGTCGGAACGCGCTCATAGAACTGTCTCTGGGGAAGAGGCATAGAACGCTTGGCTGCGCGTGGAGACAGAAACCCACTCCATAGATAACTGCTGGGCAGCCGGAATCCCGCACCGGGGT
>NC_043711.1:25878244-25976615 GCF_006229205.1 Suricata suricatta | reverse complement strand
AAAATAAAATATATATTGGGAAAGAAATCCGAAATTAGTGACAAAATAAAATCTCTTAAGTATATAGTTAAATATTAAACCTTTTTATTTATGATATAATAGCAAAATATGTATTTTAACCTATACTGTATACGAATTATGCTCACATACATCATTACACATAGTTCACACAGTGGTGAACATGGGGCCATCGTCTCGCCCAAGACATCCTCTCTGCAACATCACTCTGCCTTCATTTCCATCACAACACTTATCCTTACCTGATATCTTGTTTACTTAATTGTTTGCTCATTGCTGTCTCCCCAAGTGGAATGAGAGCTTCAAAACTGCAAGGGTCCTATTCATTGTTGTATCCCTAGCACCTAACTCAATCTTTAACACTTACAGGAACTCAATAGATACTTGTTAATTAAGTGATCAAGTGAGTGGTGCTAGCTATATAATTTGAGCAGGTGAATATATTGAGCAGCAAATCATCATCATCATCATCATCATCACTAATGTTTACTGAGTTTTTGCTATATTTTTTACATGGTTAATTAGTTAGGTTTCTCCAGAGAAACAGAACACACACATATATACAACTTATATATAATATATATAACATATATATATATATATATATATATATATATATGCCTTGATAAATAACTTCCTCCATTTGGTTTATATATATATGGAGACGGAGAGAGAGAGAGACCTATCATAAGTAATTGGGTCAGAGACTGAAAAGTCTCAGGATCTGTGGTCATCAAGCTGGAGACCCGGAAGAGCCAATGATATAGTTCCTGTCCAAATCCAAATGCCTCAGAACCAGGAGACCTGATAGTGGAAGTGCCGGTCTGAGGGCAGCTACAGACTTCTTAAGGAGTTGGGTAGAAAGATCAAGTTCCCCTTCCTCCACTTTCTTGATTTATTCAGCCCCTCCATGGATTGGGTGATGGTGCCCACCTACCTTGGGGCTTGGGGCGGAATTTACCAATTCAAATGTTAATTTCATCCAGACATGCCCTCACAGTCACAGTCAGGGTCATATTTAATCTGGGCACCCTTGTGGCCAGTCAAGTTGATACATAAAATTAGCCATCATACATCATTTATCCTGTTTAATCCTCTCATACACCTTTTTGTGTAGAAACCATCGAATCACCATTTTTAGATCAGGAAGCTGAGGCTCACAGAGATAAATTAGTGAGTTGTAGACCTAGGGTGTGACCAGGCAGTCTGTTTCAGAGATGCTCACTCCCATTAAGCAATTTCTCACTACTTGATTTAAGGATTTTCTTCTAGGGAACCTTCTCTCATGATATAGGAAACTGTCCTATTTCCAAAACCAAATGATGGAAATTATCTACCAAGGCCTATGTTATGTGTAAGCTCTACTGTTCAAAATGGAAAGTTTTCTTGAGATGATAAAACTGTTTCTCTGAAAAGGTTCCTTTACTCATTTATAATAGAGACCAAAAACTAGGTTATTGATAGCTTTTTAATAAATTAAGAGTCTGTAAAGGAAAGTAATGTCTTGTGCTTTATCATTTTTTATCTTGTTGCCATAGCCTAACTTTACACACAGATGACATTGTCTAAGGTCATACGCGAGGTTAGTGGAGAAAAAGCTATTCTAATATTACTTTTTAATATGTTTTATTGCCTTTAAAAATGTCTTAAGCTTTTTATTGAGATATGGCTAAATACTGGTTTTAATTATTTGCAAAAACTGAAGAGTGATTTTTATCACCTGAAGTCTTCCCTGCTTTAGTCACTCACCAACCTACCCGTCTTTTCATCATGCTTCCGGAGTTTACAGACTGCCAGTCCTCCCAACTGGTCTAATAGAGTTTTGAATTAAAATTTTCTTGTGGTGCCTGGGTGGCTCAGTCGGTTGAGCATCCAGCTTCAGCTCAGGTCATGATCTTGCGGTTCGTGGGTTGGAACCCTGTGTCAGGCCCTGTGTTGACAGCTAGCTCAGAGCCTAGAGCCTGCTTCAGATTCTGTGTCTCCCTCTCTCTCTGACCTTCCCCTACTTACACTGTGTGTGCCTTTCCCTCAAAAGTAAATAAAAACATTAAAAACTTTTAAAAACAAATAAGTAAATAAAATTTTCTGCATTGGACATGCACTCTCAAATTAGCCACACTTCCCCCACTTCACAGTCTGTAAGTGCCGGCCTTTTACATATGTTACCTGCCTGGCATTGAAGCCATTTGTCCTCCCTGCACCCCACTCTCTTCCCTCTGAAAAAGGATATTACAGTATTATATTCTATACTTGATTCCTCATAAACCCCACATGTCTTCATCACATACATTAACTATCATATCCATGAAGTTCTAGTACTTCTCTACACAGCCATTAACAGACCCACTTTTCAGATAGCAAAATAAGTGTTTTATCAGGTGTCTTCACAAAACTGCACAGAAAATATATAGTGGACATGGGAAGAATCCCCTGTAATGCCCTCGGGGCCCACTGAGGGCAGCATCATGCATGATAAGCCTTGGGACATTGGAGTTCTGAGCCCCTGCTCTGTGTGGACAGATCTCTGAACGTCATGAGACTTTTTCAGGGAGATGAAATAATATCACAAGTGATTGGAAATTGCACAGAGGTCATGTACGTATCATCCTATCTGTCATCTTTTAAATTCCAAGTTAAATGTCTCTCCCCTAACCCCAACGTTGGATACCAGCCCTCTGTTAAATACACTTAATAACATTCTGAACTTTTCCTGCATACCTCTTACCACACTGGTAATCATGTAGTTATTTATGAATGACTTGCTCTAATATCTGTCTCTCCCAGGAGACTGTGAGCTCCTTGAAGGAGGTATGTGTTCATCTTATTCCCTGTCTTACTCTGTGCCTAGAGTGGCTGGCCAGGCCAGATGCCCAGTCACTAGGATAGGTGAATGAAAGAATTAATGATTATGAATGGACTTTGTAAAGTGTTAAATATTATTCAAAATGTAAGATATTAATAACATGTTTACTAAGCATTTAGTCCCTACTAAGCACAATGTTTGGCATGTTACATGCATTGTTTCATACGATCTAACAAAAACACCGAAACTTAAGCACTGTCATAATCTCAATCCTAATGAAAGTGAGGCTTGGAAAGGTGAAGTACCTTGTCTAAAATAATATTGCTTCACTAGCTCAGCCCTTTTTGTATTTTTGACATTCATTATAACAGTGCACATATAATAAAAATTAATCCAATTCAAGGTCTGGATTCTGGTAGCAAGTTTAATTCTGATGTGATTGCTAGATAATAGATGTAAGTCTTGAGCATGACCCTTCAATGATTAGAGTTGAAAATTCAGCAGGTTTTTCTGGTTAAGCTTTGAAAACCCTGCAAACTTAAATGACTATTATAATTAGAACATTGTATCTTGAGACAAAAATGAATGTTTATTTTTCTAAGAGACAATTAGAGAGTAGCCCCTCAGGTTTTATATTGTAACTACAAAAGCATGTACCCCCTCATAAAATAGGAAAATAATTAATGGTAACATCTCTGACCTACACCAAGTTCATTTTCCGCAAACTCAAGAAAATGAAACGCCTAGAGCATGACTTTAATCTAATCATGATTTTAAACCTTATATTGTGCATATTGATATCAGCTCTTAAAAGAGCTCCCTTTAGAATTCAAAAGGCATGAGTTTCTGCTTATAGTGTTCTTTTATTAAGATTTTTCTCATTATAGAAACTTTGTCCCTTTTACTTTTTATTTTAGAAACCAAAAGTCTAAATTACTTTCCCTTGTAGGTTTTAATTAGGACTCTCTTACAGTAGATAAATAGCATGATACATATTTATAGAGATAATTATGACAGTGATTATAAATAAGATTACTAAAATGAAACAGGCTTTGAGAATGTATATATGTTAATTGTACCAAAAGGTCAAGTCTGTTACCTAAAAAGATAACCTAATGGTAGAGTACTGCTATACTTTGGTTTGTGAAAAAAAGTGCACTAGCATTTGTAAATTTTAAAAAATAGACTTAAATTTAAATACATAGTGATAGATTACTCTTTAAAGAAACCCTATGGAAGAGGATCATATCTAATTTTCTGTGATTTAGAGGATTATATTATATGAGGTTTAGGTATACCTTCAATGGTCACTGGGTATCTAGTGCTAAGCAAGATATTCCTCTAATAATTTCAAGGTATTTAGGAATTTTAATTTTTTTAAATAGCTATGAACTAGTTAGTGTGTACATTTTCTTTACTTATAGCTGGAGCTATGTCAGTATGATCTTTTAAATACTCCCTCCCCTAAAATATCTTCCTTTTAATCTTTTTATAAGGTACATAAAAGAATATTTATTATAATATGTCTGGGTGCGTTTGAGTGTGTTTTGTAATATACATATGTAATAGCAATATATTATAATGTATTATAATGTAGTAAATATTACAGAACACACCTAGACACACATTTTATTTTATTACACCTCCTCCTGCCCTCCTTTCCCCATACATTCTCTTTTTTATTTATTTTTTAATTAAATAGTTTATACCAAGTTGGTTTCCATATAACACCCAGTGCTCTTCCCCCACAAGTGTTCCCCTCCATAACCATCACCTCCCTTCCCCTTCCCACCTCCCTCCTCAGCCCTCAGTTTGTTTTCAGTATTCAAGAGTCTCTCATGATTTGCCTCACTCCCTCTCTCTAACTCTTCCCTTGCCCCCTTTCTCCTTCCCATGGTCCCCTGTTAGGTTTCTCCTGTTAGACCTATGAGTGAAAACATATATTATCTGTCCTTCTCTGCCTGACCTATTTCACTTAGCACGACTCCCTATAGGCCTATTTACTTTGCTACAAATGGCCAGATTTCATTCTTTCTTATTGTCATGTAGTATTCCAGTGTGTGTGTGTGTGTGTGTGTGTGTGTGTGTGTGTGTGTGTACATATATATATATCTGTATACACACACCACATGTTCTTTATCCATTCATCAGTTTGTGGACATTTAGGCTCTTTCCATGATTTGGCTAGTGTTGAAAGTGCTGCTATGAACATTGGGGTACATGTGCCCCTATGCATCAGCACTTCTGTATCCCTTGGGTAGATCCCCAGCAGTGCTATTGCTGGGTCATAGGGGAGTTCTATTGATAGTTTGTTTGGTTTTTTTTTTTTGAGGAACCTCCACACTGTTTTCCAGAGTGGCTGTACAAGTTTACATTCCCACCAACAGTGTAGGAGGGTGCCCGTTTCTCCACATCCTGGCCAACATCTATAGTCTCTTGATTTGTTCATTTAAGCCACTCTGACCAGTATGTGGTGATATCTCAGTGTGGTTTTGATTTGTATTTTTCTGACGATGAGTGACACTGAGCATCATTTCATGTGCCTGTAGGCCATCTGGATGTCCTCTTTGGAGAAGTGTCTTCTGCCCATTTCTTCACTGGATTATTTGTTTTTTGGGTGTGGAGTTTGGTGAGTTCCTTGTAGATTTTGGATACTAGCCCTTTATCTGATATGCCATTTGCCACTATCTTTTCCCATTCTGTCAGTTGCCTATTAGTTTTTTCGATTGTTTCCTTTGCAGTGCAGAAGCTTTTTGTCTTGATGAGGTCCCAATAGTTCATTTTTGTTCTTGCTTCTCTTGCCTTTGGGGATGTGTCGAGTAGGAAATTGCTGCAATTGAGGTCAAGGAGGCTATTTCCTGCTTTCTCCTCGAGGGTTTTGTTGGTTTCCTGTCTCATATTCAGGTCCTTCATCCATTTTGAGTTTATTTTTGTGTATGGTGTAAGAAAGTGGTCTAGTTTCATTCTTCTGCATGTTGCTGTCAGCTCTCCCAGCACTACCTGTTGAAGAGGCTATCTTTTTTCCATTGGATACTCTTTCCTGGTTTGTCAAAGATTAATTGGCCATATACTTGTGGGTCCAGTTCTGGGCTCTCTATTCTATTCCATTGGTCTATGTGTCTGTTTTTGTGCCAATACCATACAGTTTTGATGATGACAGCTTTGTAGTAGAGGCTAAAGTCTGGGATTGTGATGCCTCCCGTTTTTTCTTCTTCAATATTTGGCTATTCAGGGTTTTTGTGGTTCCATACGAATTTGAGGATAGTTTGTTCTAGCGTTGAGAAGAATGCTGGTGCAATTTTGATGGGGATTGCATTGAATGTGTAGATTGCTTTGGGTGATAATGACATTTTAATAATGTTTATTCTTCCAATCCGTGAGCATGGAATATTTTTCCATTTCTTTGTGTCTTCTTCAATTTCTTTCATAAGCATTCTATAGTTTTCATCATACAGATCTTTTACATCTTTGATTAGGTTTACCCCTAAGTATTTTACAGTTTTTCGTGCAATTGTGAATGGGATCATTTTCTTGATTTCTCTTTCTGTTGCTTCATTTTTGGTATATCAAAATGCAACTGATTTCTGTGCGTTCATTTTGTACCCTGTGACTTTACTGAATTCTTGGATCAGTTCTAGAAGGCTTCTGGTGGAGTCGATTGGGTTTTCCATGTAGAATATCATGTCATCTGAGAAAAGTGAAAGTTTGACTTCTTTGCTGATTCTGATGCCTTTTATTTCCTTTTATTGTCTGATTGCTGATGCTAGGACTTCCAGCACTATGTTAAACAACAGTGATGAGATTGGACACCCCTGTCCTGTTCCTGATCTCGGGGAAAGCTCTCAGTTTTTCCCCATTGAGGATGATACTAGCTGTGGGTTTTTCATAAATTGCTTTTATAATGTTTATGTAAGTTCCTTCTATCCCAAATCTTAAATACTATTTACAATTGTGGTGGTGAGATTTATCCATTGTCTACCATGTACTGTACTAGGATCCACAGGTGGTGATACATACAGTACCAAATAAATGCTCTTTCTAATCAAAGGAGCTTAAATTAATTGGGGCAGAACTATAAATATGAAGAGTAAGAAGAAACATTAAGAAAATCCCCCCATAAGATGTTTGAACAGAAAGATATACAAAAAAATATGTCATTCCTAATGGTTCTCATGACTGGAAGTTCAAAAAAAAAAAAAAAACTCTTATTCTGATACTGAAATTTTCCATGTAGACCCAAGCCATGTCTCGTGACTTTCAGGACCCTCAAGTAACTCTTTCTTGGGAAAATCCACATTTGAGAACAAAATCAATAGTCCAGGATATATTCTACTTGGTCACAAAAGGTACAAATAAATGATAATAGATTCTATAATAAATTTTTTCAATTGGCCTGAGATTTGAATGTCATTTCTTTCTGTTACTGATCCTGAAAGACTAATAGGGTTTTGTTTACTCTGAATGGATATTTGTAATGACTTTAAAAATACAGATATCCACACAACCAATTATCTATTTGCTAATGCTAGAAAATTTCACATGTAACCTGAGTAGGCATCTGATTGAGGTGCCATACATAGCACTACTGCTGTTGAAAGCCACTCAGTTATACCAGTCACTTAATTATCAGTGTCAAGGTCATTGTTGATGCTTCTCATCCCCCATATCCTGGCAGTTGTCCAGGCCTACCCAGTCTTCCTCCTCAATTCACAGATGGATTTTTCTTAAAATGTAAAATGAAATTCTAGACAAAGTTAAAAATATTTAGTGATTGGGGCACCTGGGTGGCTTAATCAGTGGAGCGTCCAACTTCAGCTCAGGTCATGATCTCACAATTTGTGGGTTTGAGCCCCACATCAGGCTTCCTGCTGTCAGTGCAGAGCCTGCTTTGGATCCTCTGTCTCTCTCTCTCTCTCTCTCTCTCTCTCTCTCTTCTCTGTCACTCACTCTCTCTCTCTCTCTCTCTCTCTCTCTCAAAAATGAATTTAAAAAACTAAAAACATATATTTAGTCATTTAATCCAACATCCCTTTGACTCATTACATTTAATGATTCATTTATTTTGCTCAGCAAGAATCTATAACTCCATGTGAGGCACCAGACTAACAATTCAGGGGTGACAAAGTAGGCTACTGAGTTTACATAGACTGAAGCACACATTATCAAAGAACCCCACAAACACATGTAAAAGTGCAACTTTGACAAGTTATGTGAGGGCAAGTTTAGGGGTACCTGTACTGGAGAAGCCTTCTAGCCATGGGGAATAACGTGCACAAATGCTCTGGTAGGCAGGAGGAGCTCAGCAGGCCAGTCTGTTGAGAGAGCAGAAAATGAGGGTGAAAAGTATGAACTAAAGCAAGAACATGTAGGTTTTTGCCGCTACTGTTAAGGGCTTTCTTCTTAATCCTAAGAGCAGCAGGAAAGACATTGAAAAGTTTTAAGTGAAGAGAAGGAATGTCTCCATTATAAAACCACTCTGGCTGCATTTTGGAGAGTGCATGGAACAGAGAGCCAGAGCGGACTTGGTAGGTCACTTGAGAGGATTTGCAATCACCCAGGAGAGGGATGATGATCGCCTGGATTGCAGTGCTGGCAGAGGCAGTAGAGAGAAGTAGACATGGATTGGCTGTGGAGAGAGTGGAGGGAGGAGTCAAGAACGATACCCAGATCCTAACTCTTCAAACTCAATGGATTGTAGTGCCCTCCACTAGACCAAGTTTTCTGTTAGAAGCATCTTGGAGATGCGGAAGAGGAATTGAGCAAGAAGGCCACTGGAGAGAAGGCGTGGAGCTCAGAAGAGAGGCCTAGAAAAGACATGGAAAGTAGGAATTCATCTGGTATCTGAATCTGCCTCAGAACAGCCAGAATAGCTTCCCAGACTTCTGCTTGGACGACTTCAAAATGACAGAAAATTCTCCACTGCCATGACCAGACATGCTTAATTATGCTCCCTATGTTGGACTAAAACCTTGAAGTAAATCCTTCTCATTAGTTCTGTTTCTGCCCTTTGGACAAATGGAATCTCTCCTACCACACAGGGCTTCAAGAATTTGAAGAAAACTGAAACGGCACAGCTGCTCACCACTTTGCCAGCCACCTTAGTCTTCTGTCCAGCAAACGTTCTTTCAGATCACATCGGCAATCTGACCGTTGCCCATCCTTTAACTTCATCTGTTGCAGATACAAAACCAGACCCAGAAAACGCCCATTTACCCACACACATTGCTTCCACTTAGATCTAAATAAACATTTGGAGCTTCCCAAGCATGGCATGCTTTCACTACCTTTTGTGCCTTTTCTCATGGTTTTGCAGGGGAGTGGTTTTTAACTCCAACACATGTAAAATTGTAGTCCTACAGCAGCAGCTAAAGAGACCACCTAGCTCACTATAGGAATTTTTTTCAAGGAATAGGTCAGACAGGAAGTGGCCAGTAGCTCTTGTATATCCAGGACTGTGGGACAAAGGTGGACTTACTTGGAGCTGACGTTGTAGTATTCAAGTTGGTTCTGTCTTACAAGTGGTCAGAGAAGAAGGCTTTCTAGGTTGCAGGCAGTTTTTTTTTTTACTTAGGGACCATCACCCTCACCTGCTCTTTTAGCCAGGGGAGGCTACCTACAGTCACAAAGAGCCCCACAGCCTCATCCAATCAGGAGTTCCTTGGGCAGCCTTTCACATGGTCATTCAGAGACCCAGGCTCCTTTTATCTAGTGATTCTTCTCCAAGCCTTAAAGTCCTCCCTTAGATTTTCTGCGTCTTGTCAAGAGATGAGGGAAGAGAGACTATTGGGGATTATGCACGAGGTATTAGAGGCCAGGAAGTAGTTTCTACTTCTTACATTTGACTTCTCAAGTCTCATTAACCAGAACTCCGTCACATGACCCATGTAACTGTAGGGATGGCTCAAAATGTAATGTAGTTGTGTGCCTAGAAGGGAACGACATCAAGAGTTGGCAGTCTCACCTACCCTATCCTGGAGGTGAAACCAATTTGTTCTCTTTCTCCTCCAAAACTTTCAGTGATACCCTACCGACCAAATTTAAAATCAGCTCTTAGCATTTTAAATCTCTGTTCAGGGGGGCCTGGGTGGCTCAGTTGGTTAAGCGGCCAACTTCAGCTCAGGTCATGATCTCCTGGTTCGTGAGTTCGAGCCCCACGTTGGGCTCTGTGCTGGCAGCTCAGAGCCTGGAGCCTGTTTCTGATTCTGTGTCTCCTTCTCTCTCTGCTCCTCTCCTGCTCACACTCTGTCTCTCAAAAATAAATAAACATTAAAAAAAAAAAAAAAAAAGCTCTGTTCAGTGTGACCCAAAGCCCTCCTTCCAGCTAAACTGGTAATTTCTTTGTTCTCCAAGGATACCCTACAGTTCACTCTTCCTTGTCTTTATTCAGACACTTTTTTTCTGTCTTGGGCACCCTACATCTTTCATTCTTGAAATCTTATTAATCATTTAAGGCCCATTGAAGAGGTCACTTATTCTTTTTTTTTTCAATCCTGAGAAATGCACTCCTTAATCCCCATCCTCTGTTTCACCCTTCCCCCACCCACCTCCCCTCTGGTAATCATCAGTTTGTCCTCTCTCATTAATAATCTGTTTCTTTGTTATCCCTCTCTTTTTTTCCTCCTTTGCTTATTTATTTTGTTTCTTAAAGTCCACATGTGAGTGCAATCATACGGTATTTTTCTTTCTCTGATTGACTTATTTTGTTTAGCATAATACTCTCTAGCTCCATCTATGTCATTGCAAATGGCAAGATTTCATTCTTTTTTATGACTAAATAATATTCCATATTATATATTATATATATATATATATATATATATATATAATTCCATTACATATATATAATTAACATCCTTATCCATTCATCAGTCGATGGACACTGGGCTGCTTCCATAGTTTGGCTATTGTAAATAATGCTGCAATAAACATAGAGGTGCAGGTATCCCTTTGAATTAGTGAATTGGTATTTGTACAGGCCTTCAAGAATCTGAAGGAAACTGGAACAGTCCAGCTACTCACCAGAGTAGTGAGACACACTGGGCAGACACAACAGTAGTGTGATTACTGGATCGTAGGGTAATTCTGATTTTAGTTTTTTGAGCTACAAGAGGTCACTTATTGTGCATTCCCCCCAGTCTGCTGGACATTGTGGTTGCCTGTTGTACAGTCACCTCCCCTCCAGACTCGTGGAGGGCAAGCAGTGTATCTTCTCTATTTTTTGTCACTGACAACCTCTAGTGTGTGCTCAGAAGAGTGCTCAATCAAATATTTGTTCATTTTAGTTTTATTTAAACGACTTCCTTACTAAGACATATTTTTCGGTAGCTTTTCTTTCTTTTTTTTCTCCCCCTCCCCTTCTCTTTTTTTGAGGCAAAATATTTGTGGCAGTGGTTCTCAAATGACTGTGAGCATAAGAACCATTTGGGAGAGCTCGTTAAAATTATAGATTTCTGCCACCCCTCCCCAAGATTCTAACTCTACAGATCTGGTAGATCTGGTGTTGGGCTCCCGTATCTGCATTTTTTATAAGTGTCCTGTAGTGGAGTTTGAATCATTTGACATCTAGATTGTATTTTCAGAAGCACTGCGCCATGGTGTTTGCCGTTATACCCACTAATGGACTACTATTACCTTCCCTAAACAAAACAGATCAGTGCATTAACAGGGGAACACGCAGTGTGCAGAACAGTAAAAATCACGATGTTTGTCATATCGCCTTCGGATCCAGAGTTCTTGGACCACCTCCACTCTCTGGCAGAAGGAATAACATGAGGATGTCCAGTGAGGTAGGAGCAAGATTTGAAGAGCTCGTCTAAATGGGAGGGGCCTGGGAAGGGGAGCGCTTTTTCCCAGTGCAGGGCTTGGGGGGTGGGGAAGAGGAAGAAGGCTTGAATAAATTTGGAACAAATTCTGGATTTTAAAAAAACCTCAAAATGGTTTTATTTTTGTCATATCAACACAATTAACGTTTCTAAGTATTTTTTTCATTAACTATGTTCACAAAACTTAAAGGCAAATATATGTGAGCATTTTGTGGTCTCTTTCAAAAAGGAGCTAGATCATCACCAAATACCTTACAACAACCAGATTCTCAAATGTTATATTTTTATTTTTAATTTTCTCTGAATTTCAGACATACACAGCAATTTTCAATTCAACTCCTACCTACTAAAGATGGAATTTGCAAATAAGCACATTTTAATTTGTGTCTAGGAGACTTGCTTGACTTCTATTTTATCTCATATTATATTTCTCCTTCCATTTCTTTCTAATTTTCTACTATAATTTTCCTCTCCACCAACTTTCTAACCTACTCATTTCCTCTAGTTTTTTTCCCTCACTTTTTAGTGGTCCAAATATTATTAGTCTGTGTATATTTTACAGGAAATAAATGCAATTGCCATATTTTAAAATGTGCAGATTAATTCCTTTTCCTTATAGACAATAAGATCCACTGGGTCCAGAAATAACCGATCATGCCAACAGTCTACAGCCGAGAGCTGTGTTAGCAGTGCAGAAATGTCAGCCTCACTGATACCTGAGTCAGAGGAGCAAGGAAATAAAGAAAATATTCGCCAAATAAAGCAGACTGCATCTATTCATGGTAAGAATCATGCATAGGTTTTTTTTAAAATTTTTTAGTGTGTATTTAGTTTTGAGAGAGAGAGTGCAGGCTGGGGAGGAGCAGCGAGAGGGGAGACACAGAATCCAAAGCAGGCTCCGGGCTCCAAGCCATCCACACAGAGCCCCGTGCAAGGCTTACACTCACGGACCATGACCTGAGCCGAAGTCAGACGCTTACTGAGCTACCCAGGCACTCCAAAACATGCTTAAGTTTTGATAGCTAGGGAAAAATAATGAGAAATGTTCTTGTGAAGATAAACTTGAAGTTATATTCTTGACTAGACCTTATATTCAGAGAATTATCATTTAAAAATGAAAAAGATGAAAAAAATAAATAAATACATAAAAATGAAAAAGATGGTGGATATTGAAATATGTTTCAAACTTATATTATCATCTAGAACCTATTGTTCTCTTTATTCCATGATTTCAAATTACCATAGTACCCTGTGTTTTTATTTTATGATGATTGGTGAGGAAATAATATAGCATTCTGTTATCACTATTTTGAGAACTCCGCATGCATTACAAGTTTTCTTAATTTTATCTTTTAGTTAATCTCTTCCATTTATAACATGCTTTTTATTTTCTCTTGCTGATATAAAAGTAATCCTGTTGGTAAAGAGGAGATTTTTTTTCCCATTTCATAAACTGAAGGTTCATGGCTAACAGAGGCAGTGATTTGCAATTTGTAATCATTGGAAAGAAGAACTGAGACCAGCACCGAAGGCTTACCACTCACTGTCAGTTTTTCCATTCTTGCATGTCTGACTTTTGTGAGAGTTGAAAAGGGGGTCATTTGTGTTCATTTTATTTGATTTAGAGATTAAGGATCACTATTACAGAATATATTTCCCATGCAGAACAAAACTGAGATAAAGAAACGAATAATATAGATATTTAGTTCCAGCTCTACCACCATCTGTGAGACCTTGATCAAATTCCCCAAACTCTGTAGGCCTCAGTTTCCTCATCTATAAAATGGGGATAAAATTACTGCTGGCACTATAGTAGTAATAAGTAAAGATGGCCTCAACTGGTCTTTGTGAGGATTCTAGAAGAAAAATCATACACACCATATTGTGTCAAGAAATTAAGCATTCAGTAAATATTAAATGCTACTATGATTATTATTACAGAATTAAATTATACTTAATTCTTTTTCAGGTTTAATCTCAATTCTCCACACTTCTTTAGAAATTTACCTCCTGTTTTAAAGGAAGAAATTTTTTTTCTGTATTAGCTATCAGTTCCATTTTTTATATTTTTTAGTATGGCATGTTATATGATTAACATGGCCTGTAGATCTCAGTGAGGTTAGATTACAAGAATGAAATGTATTAGTAATTTTGAAAGCCTGATATCCTAATATTGGAATAAGTACCCATTTTCTGTGAAGGAATAAGTTATGTTTTTCATACAGCTTTTCATGATGTCAAAATGATATGGAAACATTCTCATTATAGCTCTAATTATATTTACTGAGTTATTTCAAACCATATACTACTTTCTGTTTCGGCTTTTTGTTCTCTGATATGAAAACGTACCAGCTGATCTGCATGTTCTGCGCCCACATCCCCCTCAAGAACCATCAGCAGATAAGAATAATAACAGGAGAAGATTACGGCTAAAAAGCACCAGCAGCGACAGGACAGAGGCACATGGCGGTACGTATGGCACTAATTCAATACTATCTTCTATCTGTATATTATTCAGAGCAATGGAATCTCTCTCTGCAGGTTGTAAATTTCAAAGGATTACGAACTGATTCATTTAAAATATAAATGCCTTTTCTACAGGGATTATGGAAATCAAATTTTCTGCAAAAGAATTGCTCTAGAGCCCTAACAGAGATTTGCTGGATTAAATAGACAGTACCACAGAAATAAAGGACTTCCTGCTCTCTACTCTCAAAGGCTGAATAAGCTTAAATTATTGTTTTTTAGAAACGGCCCAAATTTGATAGAGGAAGTTCCTGCCTCAGACTTTCCTAAAATTGAACTTAACTCATAATTTTTCATGTTGTTTTTATGTCTCTTCTTTTTAAATTGGGCCCTTTTCAGATATGTATTTGTAATCCTTTTTACATTTGCTGTCTCTCTCTTTTGACTCCATGCCATCTGATATAATGTAGGTTAAAATTTCAGCTCTTTGCAACCAGTAGAGCATTAGATAAATTTAGGTGGCTGTTATAGTTATCTTTTTGAATATTGAATCTGAGGTAAGGGAAGGATAGACTTCTCTGCACATATACTAGCCTACCCTGCGTCAAGCCCAGAGTCTGTCTTGGACGCATCTGTTAGCATAATTTCTCAAAAATGTAGGCTTCTTGGGTCTGCTGAGATTCAGCTTATTAGGATTTGTGTTATTTTTATAAAATGATAGATAGAAAAAATAATTCTATGTCCATTTTCTTAAGATGCTGAAGGAAAGAGCTTGGTTTATAAGAGTCTGGTTCAAGAAGAGTTGTAATTTAAAGAAAACACACTCCATTTTATGTGGAACCAAAAGGAAAAGTATAGGATCCTTTGAAAATGATATGAGTTTTGGAATTCCTTTTATTGCATACTGTAAAACTAAATCTAAAATGTCCCCATGCAAATACCAAGGAGTTTAAAGATGAACCACTACAAAATGCAGCTGAGTTCATCTTTAAAACATTCTAGTGGAAAAGAAAAAAAACTGCATATAATCTATATGTCACCTCTGACGTGCATTTCAATAGTTATGTAGGAAAGTACCCCATGTTAATAGCATTCTTCAAAAATAACTTTTTTTAAAAAAATCAAAAGAAATAACATAGTGGAAAATATTTATTCCAATAAAGGCTGTTCTTCAGGAAATAAGAGGAATGAAGATAAAGTGACAACCCCCCTCAACAGTGTGTCCCCACAGAGAGCAGAGATGAGCCCCAGCTCTCCAGCACCACAGTCTCCTGATCAAGCAGGTTGGCATCTTTATTGCAACAGTATCGTTAATAATGAATAAAATCTAAATATGCTTAGCATTTCAAACCACAGTCAATTTGAAAAGTTCTGATTCAGTCACTTGCTAAAAATGTAGTATTTTTTCATCAATCTTCTTTTAACCCCAATTGCATGTCAGACTTTCAGAAGGAAAGTTTGGAACTCTGAAGTTTTCACATGACATCATCACCATCCCCAAAGATTACCTATTGTTACAAGTTCTGCGTCCTCTTTATAATGGAGATGGTTGGAGTATAGCGCATTGAGTCCATCAACATATCTTTCCTAGCAGGTGTGTGGTACTTTTACAAAGGCGGATTGTTTTTGAGAGAGGGAAAAAGGAAAATAAATAAAAATTGTTTGCAGTTTGTCAGTCTTATTTATGCAGTGTTGAAACCTTCATTAAAATGTTAGGCGCAATTAGTGTCTCTAGCATAAATCTGACTGTGTAGAAAAACTAATTAGATGTTTAGGTGATCATTCTTGCATTTATCTTGTTTGCTGCAATATTGTGATTACACAGTAATTTACATATTTTCCTAAGAAAACACACCAAATTATTCATTACAATTGATATGGAAATACTTTGAGGTAAAACTACAAATTCCAAAAAAGCATGTGGCAGTGAGATAATTAGAGTCCGTGTGGTGTGAAAACGCTCCTTTGGCTTTGACTTTTTGACAGTTAGTAATATGTTTGGCAATAAGGTCATGCACGTTGTTTAGTTGCATAATGAAGATTCCCAATATCTTTTCCTCCAATTTTCTTGACCTATCCATGTATGTAATACAACACATTGGGGCTTTTTTTTTAATCTTTTTCCATGTTTACTTATTAATAAAGCATCTACGGGGTTTACAAAGCATGTGCTATGTTCTTAGCACCATGCAGAAGAGTTTGCTGTCCCAAAGAGGACAGCCCGGTGAATCTGTTTATTTCACCTGCTCACGGCACACTGGAGCCCCCACATCCCCTGTGAATGTGGCCCAATGACAGAGATTCAGCCTGCTTTGGCCATTTACCTACAGAAAATGTGAAAGCTCGTCCCTTGTACATGTTCTCTAAGAAATGTACATTTTTTACTTTTTATAGGCAAGCTGTGTTATATAATGATAGTGTTAAGTTACAAAACCAATGAATACATTATGATGAGTATTCGATTTCTCATTACGATTTCATTTGTGCCATTAATGTTATTTTTATTAAAGGTCTTTTCTTTGTTGCTTTCCTAATGTAGGCTTTAGAATTTCAAGTCAGCAAATCTTGGTTACTTTCCTTGTGAGGATAAATGTAGCCAGATTCCAGAGTCGGGATAAAATGACCATGTCCACATTTTGGTTCTGCCGAATGCAGATTTTTGTAAGATTTTCTCCATTGACATAATGTAGCAAAAAAAAGTAAATTTTTAGGAAAACAGACCAGGTTGAGAAAATGTGACTTTTTCCTGCCATCATTCTAAAGAAAATAAGCATGCTTTTAATGATCTTCGTTATAAATATTTGTCTGTTTCAATTTGCCTGGATCATAGCTATAAAAATCTATCTTAGAGTTAAATGAAAGATTAAAATCTTTTCGCTATGTTGTACACCTGAAACTAATGGAACATTGTATATCAACTATCCTTTTTTAAAGATTTTTATAGCGTTTTGATAAAAATGTATCTCAGTGGTAGTATTCCATGTTTTTAACAAAAACAAATAATGTTATGCAAAAGATTTTTGCATCAGAACATTATTCTCTCCTATAATTAAACATAAAGAACTTTTCCGCCAGCAGAATTCACCAGTCACATTAACAAGTATTTCTGTGGATTTACTATTACTTGAAAAGTCTACTCAGTTTAGGCTATGAATTGCCCTGCTTCAGTCAGTGAAAAGGGAAAAGGAAAAGCCTGTTGACCTTTTCATGGTTTCCTCTCCTCTATGATTTGTAATCTGAACAATGCCCAGATATTTAAAGAAACTTGTTAAATACCCTGCCCTCCTACAGGTAAAGAAGATATTAGTTACTCAAACCCTTTTAAATTTGGAAGATTCCTTTCTCCCCCCCCCACCCCCCCAGAATCTCAAATTGACGAGGCTGTGCTATAAAGAACTTGCTGCAAGACAGGTGACAATTATTTTAGATTTATAAATTTCCAGCCCAGTATTTCAACTCAGATGAAGAGAAAGTGCAAATGAGTTCCCCATGGCTGTAGGCACTGATCTATGGGGTTAAATGCTTAGCAGGTTACAAGATGGTGGTTAAATTGTATTCCTTGGCTTCTGCATTATTTGTTAAATCTCCGTTTCAACACAAGAAATTTTACACTAACTACCTGTCTAAAATAACACTTACAGAACACTCCTCTAATTTTTGTCATCTTTTCCAAATGTCAGATGAGTGGATATTTCCCGAAAAGGATCACCTTTCCCACTTGGCGTCCAGCAGGCAGTCTCTCCTTCTGGATGATGGCTCCTGCCACGCTTCACCCCTGTGGCTAGAAGCCAGCCAGGAGGAGCATGACCAACTGGCAGAGGAAACCCAGGCTGTTCCAAAGGACATTTTCACTTTTTCCTCAAGACCACGATCGGCACCGCATGGGAAAACCCAGACCCTGTCCCCAGAGGGGTGCCCATTTATTTTGGATCTAAAAGAGGATACCAGCATGACAAGGAGAGACATGGAATCAGAGGATGATTTTTATGGCGGTGACAGCAGCGAAGAGGTAACACTGCTTGATGAGCACAGTCGTTTTAAAACACGGTTGTTCCATTAGCTCCACTGAGCGCTCACACCAGCTGAAATGAAAGAGGGGCAATCAGCTGCCATTTACACAAATGCAGCAGACTGCAGTGTCAGTCAACAGTTGCCTCGGGTTGTTATGGTAACTGAATTGCTGCCTTTTTTATTAACAGTCAGCCAATTTCATTTTTAATTACGGAAACCAGTTGTGGGGTTGTTTTTGTGTTTTCATTCTCATTTTTGTCTCAGAATAAGAAGTAACACGCAGTTTAGTTGTATGATGGCCAGACCAATGAGACACAGAACTCCTAAGCGCTGGCTCTCTGGGGACACCGTGTCGCAATGGCCAAGCCTTCCGAACTGACAGTTTTCTGGCTTCCTTACTCCCCTGCCATCTCTCCACCTTAGGCCTATTAGGACTCATTATTTTCCATATGGTCCCAGAATTTCATGAGTTGTGCCAATTAAAGTTTAGATAATGAATCATGGATTAGAGCTGGGACTTGCCTTACCCAAGGTCTTCTGTTTGCAATTATTTAGAATACAAATACGTCTTATAAATCAGTAAACTCACATAAAGTTTTAAAAAACTTGTTATAAACCAAATGGAAAGTAGTTCTGAAACATTTGTTTAAAACTTAATCCAGTAACTCTTATTCCCCATATGAGATGAATTTATTTGTGACATTCCTTTAGTTTTGTTCTTTAATGATAGCCATTCATATTTTCTGTGAAAAATAATCATCTGAAAAGCAGAGTACAGTCAGGTTATGGGTTAGAGAAATTATACAAATCATCCTACATTAAACTTACATAATTATTATTATCATATCTAATAAATCATATGTAATAAATATATTAAGATATATATAATATAATGATTATATAATAATAATTAGAAAAAATTTTGTGTATGCTTACAAAAAATTTTTTTTTCAAATTATGTCTGATAAAGGATCCCCATTCAGACAGCAGCACGCAGGTTAGGTTCAGAGCTCTTACCTTTAGACCCAGTTGAGAATATAATAAGAGTGTTCAGGCAGTAATTATGGTGTTTTGCAACTTTTAGTGAGTTTCCAAAGCAAAGTACATGGGGAAATCCTTTTCTTATATGTGCTTCTGAGTGTGGTGAAACTATTAGTCATACCAAACAAACCTACTAGAAACCCCCTTATGCATAAATAGTACATTTGATGCCAGCACTTCAAATTTTGCTCAAGACATCTTTGTCCCTTTCACTCTGAATGACGCTAAGGTATAAAAATTATAAAATAGAGATTTGCCTTCAGCATCTAGTATCAGTTCCATCCCAGCTGTCAATTCTTCTACAGTCTTAATTGGCTAATCTGATAAATTAATTGATATCATTTCATTAACAAGATAGTCCATCTCTTTCCCATGTGCACAGCACCAGCTTTCTTACTAAACCGAAACAGGAGTAATGGTGGAAATTTAATGGCAGGTGGGAATTATTAGTTCCTTCCCTGGAAAACTTTGAGAGAAGTGTTATGGAAAACTGCCCTTTAAATATCACGACTTAACCTCCTCTGTCTGTATGAAGGATAAGTCTTGACAGGAAGCAATAGAGCTTCGTGGGAAAATGAATACTAGTTCTGAATATTTTAACTTGGTATCACTTTATGTGCTTTCTTTTGCTATTAGCTACTCTACTTCATACATCTTTCATTGTTTATTATGCAGACATATGCTAATTACCAACACAGGAAACAGAAAATAAATGTATCCTGCATTACCCGTGCTCTGAGTGACACAGCTCTCTGGTCACTCCTGTGCCATGACCGTCAAAATGACCAGTAGCAAATGGCTAGAGTCTATACTGGGACCATCTCATTGCTAACACCGGTCCTGGCCCACCTGCAGTGGGAGCCTGCTAACAGTGGCAGCCAGAGAGAAGGGCAGAAACTTGCCATGTTACCCAAGCTTTGGGGTTTATTGTTAGAGGCAAGAACAAGGTACAAACTAAAATAGAAAACATGACCAACAAAAATGTCGGGTTATATTTAAACAAGTTCTAGAATTTGTGATGATCTCTTCTTTATCAAAAAAATTTTGGAGTAATTTTTTGGTGATTTCTTTTTCTATAGGTTTACTTCTCCCATTTATCACTTGTGTAGGTCAATGGGAAATTGGATTATATGTCTCAAATGTTTATTTACATATAGTCTTTGAAGAAAAATCAGTTCAGTTAATTTAAGCATCCTTACTATATTAATTGCATTATTTGAGAATGCTATATGCTTAGAGTAACATAATTATACTTAAGGAAAACAATGTTGTGTTATAAACAACGGTGGGCAAATGAGTATAATTACATTATTTATGATGCTTGAAGTTTATAACTTGTAGTAAAAAGACTTTATTTGATGGTAGACCATTGAGAATTTTTAAAGGGAAATTAGATATATTCAGTAGCATGTAAACTAAGCGAAATCAAATCGTGTTATGGTGGCTAGAGGAAAAGTACACACACAATAGTAAAGGCTAATTAAAATAAGCTTTCAGTAGTACATTGATTTTGTAATTTAAGTTCCTATTAATTCACATCTGAGATCTTCATTAGTGTGACAGCCTCAAAATTATGAGTTTTCTTTTTTTGTATATGCTCTTGTCTTTGCTGTACAATGTATTTTATTCCCTAGCAACCATGGTTACTAATATTCCTGATACTCAATTAATTTTGAGTTTGTACTTCTTAGTTGAAAAGCACACTATGGAAATATATAGCTATAAAATCAAGACTACCATGTAAAATGAATTATCCTTGGAAAGCTCCTTTTACACTATTATAGCATCTGAAAGAAAAAAAACCTGTTGCTATTATCATCTCTACATTGTATTTTATGCCATTATTCCCAATGTGGCTTTGAATATACGTCTGGTTTACAACTTGAAATGGTTAGTTTTATATTAATATCGTATTACTCCCCTAACTTAATTTCTCATCTAGAAATGCCATCATTTTTTCCCTAAAACTCTGGTGTGTATCACATACTAAAGTAGATATTTGCAAAGCCAGGTAATTTGTCCTGTATCACAATCCAAATTGGAACATTAAGCCAAAAAATTATCCATAGTTGGACATGAGTTATGTGGACTGACTACTTAGAGAATTCAAACTAGCGGAAGCTTTTAGATCTTCTCCCCATCTAACTCCGTGGAGGGCTGCAGAGGACAAATGTACCAACAACGGAGTAAGAGGACCCTTTTAGTCTTCCCTCTCAGCTTTCCCAACATTTTTGCTTTCAAGGTATCTTTTTTAACACTCAGCAATTAAGCCATTTCATTGTATTTTTTTCCTGATAGTTTAGATTTCTGCATTAGTCTACAGAACGTTCACCCTGTGCTCTTAACTAATGAATCTGAATTACTTTCTCATCCACATGTAGATACACAAACTAGAAAGAATATTTACTCCATTTGAGGCTGCTTATACTTCTGTGTAGCCCTTAAAAACTCTTAAATGTCAAAATGTGTCGGGAAAAAATGGAAGGAGTCTCTTGTGAATATATGGCCTTGCATTTTTATTCCTGTATATTATGAATTACAACGTAACATATTATCTGAACCTACCAGGCAAATTTAATTTGCATGAGAAACTTTTTAAGGCTGTTCACATCTATGCCTTTATTATTATCTTTCAAAGTTTTTTTTAACATTTACTCACCTTTGAGAGACAGAGCACAAGCGGGGGCATAGTGTGAGGCAGAGAGAGAGGGAGACACAGAATCCAAAGCAGGCTCCAGGCTCTGAGCTGTCAGCACAGAGCCTGACGCTGGGCTTGAACTCATGAACTGTGAGATCATGACCTGAGCCGAAGTTGGACGCTTAACCGACTGAGCCACCCAGGTGCCCATATATGTCTTTATTACTATTTTGTGAAGCTCTTTTCCTCTTTGCAGAAGTCACAGGCCCCTTGGTTCTTGTGACTTGGCTCTTCATTGTTATAGGCAAGTGAAGGTCATAAAGCTCTTGTCTGCTTAGAATATCATTGTGCCACTTTTGCTAAAAGATAAACATCTTGCAGGTAAGTATTTGATAGAGTTTCCACAAGAAATCTTTAAAGTGTTATCAGCTAAAAGAGAATAAAGTCTTAACTTATAGAAAGATATATTTCTCTCTTAAACAGTTAAAGGAGTCTCATCATTTTCCCCAAATAGTCACATGATGGTGTTTGCCTATCTGTACAGTCCTTCTAACTTCTATGATTTGTCTGTGAAGCATCACTGGCTATAGGTAAAGATATTTACAAAAATAATTTGCCCAACCCCTTTTAATATCAAGGATGCTACAGGTTAGTTACCTGCTAAAAACAGTGACATCTTCCTTTCATTTTACTTCCTTATAAACTACTTAGTAAAATCCATTCATTATAAGATACCACTATCAATTACCTTTGCTACCCAGAGAGAACTGTATTACTTTAATAGTTTCCTATAAAATTCAAGAGGTGGGAGTAAAAATACTTCTTGGGGATGGCTGTTAGTGAAGACCTTTAAGATACATTTGAGTGGTCAATCACATTATCGTCAAAGAATTTTTTAAGATTTTATTTATTTTTATTTTAGAGAGAGAGAGAGCACAAGTGGGGATGAGGAGCAGAGGAGAGAGAGACAGAGACAGAGACAGAGAATGAATATCAGGCAGGCTCCACACTTAGCATGGAGCCTAATGAGGGTCTCAATCCCACAGCCCTGGGATCAAAACCCTGAGCCAAAACCCAAGAGTGAGACATTCAACCAATTGATCTACCCAAGTGTCCCTTAAGATTTATTTTTAATGTTTATTTATTTATTTTGAGAGAGAGGGAGAGAGAGAGGGAGACAGGTAGCAGTAGAGATCCCAAGGAGGCCCCAAGCTGTCAGAGCAAAGCCCAACATGGGGTTCCATCCCACGAATGGTACAATCATGACCTGCACAGAAATCAGGAATCAGACACTTAGCTGACTGAGCCACCCAGGTGCCCCAAGATTTTATTTTATTTTTTTAATTTTTTTAAATTTTTTAATTTATTTTTAAGAGACAGAAAGAAATAGCGCTAGCAGGGGATGGTCAGAGAGAGAGGGACACAGAATCTGAAGCAGGCTTCAGGCTCTGAGCTAGCTGTCAGCACAGAGCCCAAAGCGGGGCTCAAACCCACGAACCGTGAGATCATGACCTGAGCCGAAGTCGGATGCTTAACCGACTGAGCCACCCAGGGGGCCCCAAGATTTTATTTTTAAGTAATCTCTTCATGCAACATGAGGCTCAAACTCTCAACTTCGAGACCAGGAGTCACACGCTCCTCTCACTGAGCCAGCCACACGCCCTGGGAAGAAATTATTTTTCTCACACTGTTATGACCCATGTCTTTAGCTGTATCTGTGTAAATAATTGTGCTCTTTAGGTGACAGTGGAAGTACATACCTATATTGTCTCTACTGTCTGCTAGCGCGAATGTCCCCACTAAAAGACACTGTCAGTTCATACGTTTACTCACTAACACATTGGACAAAAGTAAAAACTCCTGCTGACGCCACCTCAATTACAAATTCAAAACTGCCATCAAAGGGGTATTTGGAATATTGCAGACATGTTTTTAATAGAATTTTTAACAATGTATAGAAGACTTTTTTTTTCACGGTGGGCTGAGTTAAAAAATCGACTGAAATATAAATAAACATGATCATCCACTTTCACAAAGGCTAAAACAGAGTTCCATCCTGACTCGCTCAACATTGAAGTTTGGATACAAAGAGCCTGGGTCCCATCTGCTCCAAGTAGGTGGCCCTCAAGAGTCATTAAAATTATCTTTTTAAAATTACAGCTCAGCAGGAACAATCCATTCTGTGCGTCCAGAAATTATTGTCCAAATGCCCATCTGCATGTCCTTTTAAGAAACGTAGCTCAACAGAGAAAGTGCAGGCTCCTTGGGGAAATCATTCTCATCTTCAGTGTACATATGCTGTGCTACAGTTAATCAGGCAAACTCTATTGATGTTCCCAGCACTGGGGCGTGATTGAATATTTAACAAACAAATGCCTCTGAGCCCAGAAGACAAATGGTTCAAGAGACCTGGGACTTTTTAAAAAAATATATTAAGTTAAATCAAGAGCATTTTGTATTTGTTCTTCTGAGGAACAGATGAACAGATGATTGGAATGTGAAAATGGCATGACGATTTCTTTACCACTCTGACAAATTATATTCAATTGCTGTACAGGTTTTCAATAGCTAAGTGATAAACCAAGGGGGGAAAAGTGGTTGTTTTTCAATCAGGTCGTAGTAAGCTAACTTCTAATGTGTATAACAAATGCATTTGTTGTATAAGGAAGAATTAATCCAAGAGCATATTGAGCCCAAAGGTGTTACATTTATGAAATCAATAAACATCATCTATATGTGTATCATCTATTTTAGTAAATCAAAAGTGTTGCTAAAGATAGGAATAGAGTTTTGCCAGTGTGCCGTTCCTAGAAAATACAATACTAGGTTTTATTCTCTATTTATTTCCTCTCTAAAAGAGAAGCTGGCCCAATTTAAATCAAAGTATTAGTCTCATGTATCCCTTCTCTTTCTCATTTATCCTAACTCCCCTTTCAGAATCTGGGGTAACCCAGAATTGGTTCTGGGGCAGCCAAAGTAAGCAAGCCTTTTTTACTCTGTCCAACTTCTCCAGTTATCTATTCCATATATTTAAACTAGCACAGAAACATACCATGGAAATACATTATAACCACGAGAATGTTCACCAGGGAACACAGCTAAATCTGTCCTCCTCAACCCATCTCCAAACCAGGGTATATCTTGGAAAAAATGTGGGATCAATGTCCATACGCATCTTGTGAATATTTCTGTGTATGTAATCACTGCTCATGCCAAGCAAAAAAATAATTTTACACCCGAGTAAACTACTGGAGGGAAGAAAAGTCTATACTCTGACCCACCCACAGGTGCAAAAAATAGACTTCTTATAATAATTTTACTTTTAAAGTGTTTTTAAAATGATGTAGCAAACATCTGACTTTCTATGCATCCCTCTAAATTCTCATAATAGTACATCTGAGACTTTTGGAATGATATTTACTGCCTTCTACCTTATGAAATGATTACTTTTGTAGGTATCTATCTCTCTGCTTTATGCCTTTTTTGCCTTGAAGACTTTGTGCCTCCTAATCAGTGCCCATGTTCTTACCTGTGTATCTTATATGGTGCCTAGAAAATGCCTTACACATAGCAGGAGCTTAATAAATATTTATTGTACTAATTTTTATTGTAGAAGCTCCTAACTGCTGCCTATATCATGTACAAAATGGAATCCCAGAGTGATCCAAAGATTCTGGCCCAAAGATGCATAATTATACCTTCTCTGCTTATCCAACCTATTTTTAGGGCCAATCTGTCTTAAATACATGGCACATGTTTATTTTTTATTATTAAAATATGATGGAAATGAATGAGTAGAGGGCCTTTAGGTCAAAGAAATCCCACTGCCAATTGTATATAACAATTATGGAAATTTAAACAGTCATTTTTTTAAATTAGTGAAGAGATAGCACTATCTAGCAGAAGACTGAATTAAAATCTGTCGCAGGGCACCTGGGTGGCTCAGACAGTTGAGTGTCAGACTCTTGATTTCAGCTCAGGTCATGATCCCAGGGTTGGGATCCACACTTCCTCTCTCTTTCCCTCTGTCCCTCCCCCTGCTTAAACGCTCGTGCTCTCTCTCAAAATTAAGAAACTTTTTAAAAAAGATTTAAAAAGTACCAAATTTGAGGAATAACTAGATGTTTGGTTCTGTGTGACAAATGGAAGAGTAGGGAATAGCTTACTGAAACTGAATGTTAAAATACACATTCTAAGACATCAGATAATGTCTTTAAAATGTACTCTGCTATTATTGATTTTTTATGTCTTTATTTTATCATTTTAATATCCATTTATTACATAGCTATATGTTTAACATCTGTTTATTGCATATTCACATATTTAAAGTTTATTTGTATTTATTTTGAGAGATAGACAGCAAGCGGGGGAGGGGTAGAGAGACAAGGAGACAGAATCTCAAGCACACAGTTAGCTCAGAGCCCGATGTGGTGAACCCGTGAACCTGAGATCATGACAGGAGCCGGAATCAAGAGTCAGAGGCTTAACCACCTAGGCTACGTATTTACATCTTTAAATAAATAAGACAAATTGGAAAAATCTACCATGCCATGTATAAGCAATAATTGCACTAGTTTCTTTTTAAATTTCTTATTTTATAGTAGAAAAATCTACCAACTGAAATAGCACTGGAGTTCTCATTTTCATTACTTATTTTCACAGCCATTGATTTTATGTTTGCGGTTCCTCCTTTCTCAGATTTAAAACTTTACATTTTTGCTTTCCTAGGGATAACCCGAGAATTATATACTTGTCAAATTCATGTAGCTTTCACTTTAGCTTTCCAAATAGTTATATTTAATGATGCTCATGTCTTACGGAAAAAAAAATAAGTGTAATTGAAATTTTCGTGTAAGAAAAATATTTCATAAAACCTGTTTATTACCTGATGCTCTTGAACAATAAAACTTCCCTACAATAATATTAGACAAAAATACTTCGATAGGCCAACTTTTTAGAGTAGCTTTTCCCTGCTTAAATAAGCTAACTACTTTCTCTTCCCATGGACTTAGCTTATTAGAAAGTCAAAGCATATAATCCTTAGGTAACTTCCTATGGACCCTCTTCTCTCACATGCTTTCTTGAAATGACTATAGTTTTAGTGATACTTCCTGTCTGCCTTATCAAGACCCAATACCATCTAGCAGGGCATCTTAGCAAACAATTTATACCTATTTGCATTGCACTGCTGTTTTTAGTTACTTATATTTTTATTGCAGAATAAAATAGGATAGATATACTTATTAAAAACTATTCTCAGTAGCTTATTCACCACAAATTTTGGCTCAAAATGGTTTCACTTTGTTCCTGTACGTAGGGTAACGACAGCATCCAAGGTTCCTCGGGCCCAACAACTAGCCCTGCAGGGTTAACTCAGTTCACACTAGAGAGCATGCTGGGGAAGGCTGCAAGGCGGACAGATACAGGACCTCTAAAAAGTGCCTACGCAGAAGCAGCAGCATCAGAAAGCCAGAATTCCTTGGCGAAGCAGATAGATAGAAAAGACTTTCAAATGGGTTTGGTGTCTACACCATGTCATTCTCCCCCCAGAAGAAGTGAATCCTCTCATAAAACTCCAGATCCCGTTATCAAAGCAAAGGACCTACCAGCCCATCAAGTACCAACTTCAATAAACAAAACCTCCCTAAAGGAAATCTCCGGCGAAACGTTGAGACCGACTCCGGAAGTGTCTGTAAGTGCTTTCGCTCTGGTTTTCGTAGGCAGGCAGCGTATCCTGCTGTGTTCTGTTCTGTTCCACTTTGCACACATTTCCAGCAGTACCTATTTTTCATCATTTGGGTGATCAGTAATGTATTTGCCTTTGTATTCAGATGTGTTGTAGCTCAGTAGCAGCAGCTGTTAAAGAGTATATTGCACATCCCACTGATAATAGAATGCCTCTTGTTTTTAATGAGAAAGATAATTATCATCACAGTTATTTTTTTATTTCCCAGTTACTTCTCATAATTTTAGTTATCACTGCCTGCAAATTATAAATGAAGATCTTATTTTTCGAGCCAAAGGCTTGCCAGTAAAATTGACAGATTTTCGATAACAATCTACATTAGGAGCCATAAAAACATCATTATTCTATTCACTTTCTGGTCTCTTTGCAGCAGTTCCCCCAAATAATAAGTGGCATGAGTGAAGGTCAGCCGTAGAGTGGTGTCATTGAAGAAATCCCTAGGCTAGTTTGGTAGCTATATTCGTGTCCATCAGATTGATTTTCTTCCTTCCTATGTTTGTACTTTTCTTCCTCCAGTCCCCCCAGAGCTGCCCTTAGAAACCAGAGAACAAATGAAGCTGTAGAACAAATGAATTTATATTCCATTTTTTTAAGGTTATTTATTTATTTTGAGAGAGATAGAGCACACGAGCAGGGGAGAGGCAGAGGGAATCCCAAGCAGGCTCCGCACTGCCAGGGCAGGGCCTGATGTGAGGTTTGACTCCTTGGACTGTGAGATCATGACCTGAGCTGAAGTCAAGAGCCAGACGCTTAGCCCACTGAGCCCCCAGGCCCCCCAGTGTTTCATCTTTTTTAAACATTCAAGGTTTTCTTTGTTTGTCATGTCCTAAGTATTCTGTATGTGTTACACTGTAAAGCTTTGCTTCCACTATATTATAAGCAATTTAAGGTGGCTGTTCCCCCACACAAGGAACACACACACGCATACATCATCATTAACAAAAGAGAAACAGCTAACATTTCTTAGCATTGACCATGCACCGGTCACTTTGCCAGCCCTTTTTTCATGAAATATTTAACCCTCACAGTGACCAGAGACGTGGAGACCTCCATCCTCATTTTCCAGATGAGGAAACCGAAGTCCAGAACGGTCACGCACCGTGTCCAAGGCCAGCAGCTAATTAGCTGAGGAGTTAGAACTTGCAGCTAGATCGTCTGAGTCCAGAAATGCTGCCTGTGTCCACCACTCTGGGCCACGTAAATATGTGCCAACTCTTATCTAAATGGTGGCCACTCCTCAAGAAAGATCCAGATAAAACTGGAATGTGTGTTCCTCTTATTTCCTGTGTTTGCATGCACATGTGTATGTGGGCACACAAGAAGGTAGTAAGTCACCTAACATGATGAAAATGGATTTGTTATATGGTGGTTTAGGATGTGAGTGGTCAGGATTATTTTTGCGTGTTTCTCATTTTTTTGAAAATGTTTCCAAAACAAATGTTCTACCTAACTGTATTTTTTTTTCCTTTGGTGTGCTAATAAGTGGAATACAGCTAATAAACTAGCCTGACAGATTTATTCTACAATGGTGCTCCACTTGACGAGGCTGCCAAACACTGCAGCCAAAGCAAGTCTTGAAGAAATCTTCCAGTCCATTTTCCCCTAAACTTTTTGCCACCACCCTTCTAGTAGGTAAAATCTGTCATCGTAATATAGCCAAAAGACTGTTTATTTTTTATCTTTCCATCTTTCGTAGAAATAAAACCAGAGCATGAAAGGCAGCTTGGGAACTTCAGGCACAAATGGACTTTAAGTACCTGGCCGCTCAGCCAAGTCCACTGCCTGAAAAATAGCCTCTAAGATAATGCCAGGGAATAATGAAAGGTTGGAGAGAGAGCAGGGGACTTTCTCTTACCTATCCCGTTCATTTAAGAGGCTTTTAGGAAAAGCCAGTTTGCAGACACCATTTGGGCTCTCTCAAGAGACGCTTCTCACAGCTGCTCGCTGCCAATTACAAAGTGCAGACCTGACACCTGCCCCCTCTGCACGGGGCCCTCTGTGCAGCGTTCCATTTTTTACTATTCCATTTTACAGCTAAGGAGACTGACAGAGTACTCTGTTCAAAAGGATGAAAGAAAGAAGGAGCTTCTTTGTTGAGGGGATCGAGGCACAAAGGCACTGCTTACTATTTGTGCAGAGAGATTTGACCTCCGTGTCAAAATTCAGGTTAATAAAATGTGATCTCTAACAACCTGCATGATTGCTGCAATCTGTGGCTCGCATTTGTGAATGTGGTAACCTCAATTTAATAGGACATAAAATTATTGAAGACAGGCACCTTGCCCCACTTCAGGGTGAATTTACAGTGGGAATGGAGTGTTCCAGTGTTCTTCCTTTAAAAAGGAAATCCTTGGTCAGAGTGAAAGGATGCTAATACCCAACATTCTCTCCCCTTCATAGCTGTAGCTAAGAATCTGTGAAAACAAGTTTCCTCAAGAGTGCTGTGTGTTGCTAACTCCCGGAAGGGATTTTTTTTTCTCCAGGTTCCAGAAAGCCATGGTGGCCACTTTTGTTTTAATAATTCACTAATATTTCCTTCACACAATACAAAATTCAGCCTTTTTAGTGCATTCACAGAGTTGTACAACCATGACCACTAATCCTAGATCAATTTTATCACCCCAAAAGAAACTCTGTGCCCGTTAATGGTCATTCCCCATTGCCTGCTTCCCCCAAACTCCCAGAAGCCATTAATTTGCTTCCTGTCTCCATGGATTTGCCTATTCTGGACATTTCCTATAAAGGAAATCAGACACTATGTGGCCTTTTGTGTCTGCCTTCTTTCTTTTAGCATGATGGTCTCAGGTTCCTTCTATGTTGTATCCTTTCATTTCTTTTTATGCATGAATAGTAATCCATTATGTGAGTATGCCATATTTGCTTATTCAACTATCAGTTGATAGTTGGCTGTTTCCACTCTTTGGTGATAATGAAAGATGCTGCTATGAACGTTCATATGCACGATTTTGTGTGGACTTATGTTTTCAGTCCTCCTGGGTGAATACCTAGGAGTGGAATTGCCGGGTCATATGGAATTTTACATTTAACTTTTGAGAAACTGCCAAACTATTTTCCTGAGCAGCTGCACCATATTATATACCTCCAGCCAAGCAAGGTTGGGGGGATTTCTCCACATCTCAGTCAACCCTTGTTATTGTCTGCCTTTTTCATTTCAGCCATCCGAGTGTGTGTGAAGTGTCATCTCCTTGTGGTTTGGGTTTGCTTTTCCCTAATGACTAAAGATGTTGAACATCTTTTCATACATTTATTAGCCCATTTGTATATCTCCTTTGGAAAAATGCCTATTCAGATCTTTGTCCTATTTTTTCTTTGGATTATTTGTCTTTTTGTGTGTGTGCAGGTCTAAGAGTTTGTATGCAAGTTCCTTCTCAGATACATGAGATGCAAATATACTCTCCCATTCTGCAACTCGTCTTTTCATTTCTTCAGACATTTTTCATTTTGGTGAAGTCTAGTTTATTTCTTCTCTTGTTTATGCTTTTTGTGTCATATCTAAGAACCATTGACTTATTCCTATGTTTTCTTCTAAGAATTTTATACTTAAATTTTGTCCTATGATCCAATTCTGGCTAACTTCTGTCTATAGTGTGAAGGTTAAACTCCATTTTTTTGCATGTGGATATTCAGTTGTGCCAGCACTGACAGTTAAAAGACTGTTCTTTTCCCATTGAATTGCCTGTCACCCTTTTTGAAAATTGGTTGACCATTCATGTAAAAGTTTACTTCTGACTTCTCAGTTCTATTCTGTTTATCTGGATGTCTACCCCCATGCAGTACCTCACTATGTTGATTCCTAGTTTTATAGTAGGCTTTGAAATCAGGAAGTATGACTCCTTCAGTCTTGTTCTTCCTTTTCTGGATTGTTTTTGCATTTCCATAGGAATTTGAGGATCAACTTGTCAATTTCTGCAAAAAAAAAAAAAGGTAGCTAGGATTGCATTGAATCTTTAAATTGATTTGGGGGATATTTTAACATCTTAACAATAGTAAGCATATCCAATCCATGGATATCTTTCCATTTATTTGTGTGTTTAATTTCTTTCAGCAATGTTTTATAATTTTCAGCACACAAGTCTTGCACTTCTTTTGTTAAATTTATTCCTAAGTATTTTTGATGCTATTGTGAATAGAATTGTTTTCTTAATTTTATTTTGTGTTTGTTCATTGCTAGTGTTCATAGAAATGCAATTTATTTTTATATTGATTTTTTTATATCTTGCAACCTTGCTGAATGTTAATTAGTTCTAATAGTGTTCTTGTAAATTCAGGATTTTCTATAAACAAGATCATGTCATTGCAAATAGAGATAGTTCTACTGCCTTTCCAATGTGGATATCTTATATTTCTTTCTTTCCTACTTGCCCCCACAAATGGATTTCATTTGAATGAAAAACGTTCCTTTCTTTCAAGATATTAAGATTTAATACTTCAACTGGTGTTTCCTAGGAGTGAATTCTAACACAGATATGATGAGCTCAGTCAGGCCTAGAAGGATTCTACTGGTATGGCTCAGAGGAAATGTATTTGATGCAAGAGGAAGTTTGACAAGCATCCTGAGGCTAGAAGTCCATCTAATATTATATGAATGCAGGTTTGAAATTACCTTTGCTGGCTAGCATCATAGTCCACAGATGTAGAGCGCTGCCATGGGTGGGGGTTTCTCCCACCGAAGCTGGGTTTCTAACATGAAGGACTCTAAGTGATGGTGTTCTGCTTCTCCTTCTGCATGTGACAGCATCATCTCTCTTGTTGAGCACCTGTCAGGCCAGGCATTGCCCCAGGTGCTAGAGACACGCCAACCAAAACAGATGAGGCATCTCTCCTCAGGGGGGCTTATATCCATTGGGAAACACAGACAATGAAGACATAAAGGCAAACACGTAAAGAGATTATATGCTATGATAGGGTGGAGGAAGACCAAAATAAGGTGATGTAATAGAGAATAGGGTTGGCCCAAATAGTGGATACGTTAAATATTACTTGACCAAGTAAGTGACATTTGAGCTGCGATCTAAAATTTAAGATGAAGCTAACCATGCAGAGAACCTGGGAATAATGTTTCAGGTATCAGGAACAGGAGGTGCAACATTCCTGAAATGGGCACCTTTGAGGAATAGAGGAGGCCCGTTTAGCAGGGACATACGGGCAAGGGGAAAGTTGTAGAGGATGAGGGTAGAGAGGTACCTAGGATTCAGATCATGTAAGGTCAGGAAGGCCAGGGTGAGGAGGGTGGCCTTTACTCCAAATGCAGTGGCAAGTCTTTGTAGGGTTTGAAGCAAGGCAATGACATATACATTCAAAAACTTCCCTCCCACAGTGTCCAGGATGGATGCAACAAGGCAGGAATAGAAGCAGGGAAAGCAGTTGAGGCATTACTCGGAATAATCAGAGCGGAGATGAAGAAAATGGCAGATGCCTGGCATAATGGGTGGTCAGGGCTGACAGGATATGGGGAAGAGGAAACAGTCAGAATCAAGGATGAAACCTCAGGTTTGGGTCCTGAGCAACCAGGAGGAGGGTCACATAATTTGCTGGGCTCTGGAAGACTGCAAGGAGATCTGAGCCGTAACTTAGCCATCAAGGTACTGCAGTCAGGAATTGTAAGTGGACACCCCATTGAAAATCTGATCTCACAAAGTGCCAATGAGAAGCGACTCTATGACGAGGGAAAATTAAAGGCTCTTATAAACGGAGGTGCAGGACACCTGCTTTTCCCATCCCCTGATATGACAGAGGACTAGTAATTCTTAAAGAATACTTACTGAAATTGATTTGCTAACTACTTGGTAAACTTCTTCCCTGTAATGTTTTATTCATATTTAAATAAAGCTCCCTATTATTAAGTTCAAATATTTTTAATTAAGAAACAAGTACAGCCCTCTGGGTAATATTGCAACCATGCAGATAGCTAGTAATTAAAGTTTTCCACATGTATAACTGCATTCAAACAGTTTTGAATGAATCATTTTAAACCTGTAAATGTCATTATGTGCATCTTTGAACAAACAAAGAAGACATATATAACAGGCTTTGTGGTTCCAGAAAAAGTTTGAGCTTATTGAAGAATGGTTATTGTTGCAAGAAAGACAAAATATGCTACAATTAAAAATTCAGGTAATCTCTTTAGAAAAAAAAGTGACTTTCTATAGGGAAAAAAGTAAAGTGAATCTCACATAATGTTTTAGTTTAATTTTCACATTTTCATTTTTGAAAAATCAAAAATGAATTGTGGAAGGACACTTTTGAAAATATTTTAAGCTGTGGTACAATTTTTTCTGAATTGCCAAACATTTCCTTTGGATAATGAAAAGGAATAACTTTACTGTCTCCCTGATGAACTTTAGCCCATTTTTTTTTAAATAATAGAAGTTTACCGTCCTATGCAATTTGTACTCTACAAACTTGGAGGAAAATGATTTTGTAAATGTTTAGAGTTATAAAGGCACTGTTCCATTACATGAAGTTCTGCATTTTCTAGGGTATATAATACTCTTTGTTCGAACAAAAGCCATCTGTCTCTTTGAATTTGCCACTCAAGTATGCCATTTGCAGCTGTCTTTCCAACAATACCCCATTGTTTGAAGAATTCATAAATGTCTTTCTGACCTCTGACTTTCTTTAGTTACAACAATATTCCATTGTTGCAAAACACCTGTTTTGGGGTCAGGTTGCCCTGTGTGTTGTACATATGTCTATTGTCCTGTCCCAACTATGAAGGTTCACCCGGTGACTCTCCCTCCTTCCAAGGCTTCCTCCACAGGTGCCTCCTGGCCTCATGCTTTCCTGGCCCACCTGATGGATGGCCTTCATCTTTGCCACCCTCAGGGCCTTCCCCAAAGAGAGCTCTATTGTCATGTCTATCTACATTTTCATTCTTCTGAGAGTCAAGAGCAGTAAACACTATGGCTCAGAGCACTCAGCTCAAATCTGAAAGACCTGGATTTTAATTCTGGCTTTGCTTCTTTTAACTTATGTGACCTTGGTCACATTTCGTGACCTCCTTGAACCTCAGTTATCTCATCTATCAACTTGGAGAATATAATAATACTTATTCCATAGGGTCATAGTATTAAATGAGATAGTACATGTAGAACACTTAACCCAAAATCCAATAAAATGTTTTCTTCTACCTATTTCTGAGTAGTTAGAAATGTAAACCAGTGTGCCTGGCATTCTAAAGCAAACTTTTTCAAATTCAGTAGAATTCCAGAAACTACTTATTGGTACTATTCAATAAGTGATAGGCTATGTGTGCTTCTTGTCCTCTGTTAATAGTTTAATCAAGCGCTAACATAAGAGTGAATTAATGGGTCACTTCTGCCAGGTAACATGTTGGTATTTTCTCAGTGTCCACCAAAGGGAGAAAAATATTGAGAAGCAGGACCTAGTGTCCCTCCAGTCATTCCCCAAGAGAGCACCTCTGGGTGCCTGCCTTCTTCCCAGAGCTGAATTATAATTGTGCAGCTCATGGTTGATGGAGTGAATTAACTTGGACAGGACTAACAGCAGTCTTATAAACCATAGTGTTAGCCATGGTGAGAACACTTCATCCATTACATTGCACACTCCTACCAATTAATAGCTTTTAGAGAAGAGTGTGTTTTCATACTTTGTCAAAACTATACTCTCTCCTTGACTCTGAAAAAAGTCATCATCTCAGTTTGTCTGTCAATGCACTGCAGGGGATAGTGCTGAAGCTACAGAATGTAGCTTCATAACATTGGTGCCACTAGTAAAAGGATTTGCATTAAGCATAGAAATTTTCCAGGTGGAACTTGCTCCTAGCCCTCTCTTATTTTTGAATATCTTTTTCAGTCTAAATTCTAGTGATGCTACAGACTAGTTTGTTCTTGTAAGTAAACAAACTCTTTGCATCTCATATCCAGTTTAGTTGTTGACAAAATGGTCTAGAGTAGAAGTGTGTTAAAATAATTAAAATTGGAAATATGGACCAAAATTTGGGTGATGATATGAAATTGCATAAGTAACTAGGACATTTTAATATATCCATTTCCGAACAGCTAGATATGCAAGCAATGTGCCAAGTTACTTTGGTGAAGAGGAACAGTTTCAGATTCTCTGAAGTTTCAGAAATTATAGATAGAAAGACTTGACAAAAATTAAGAGACTATCAGAAGTATGAATCAATGAGAACACATTAGTTGTTTAGCCAACACACTGTAACTTTTTACTGTCAGTTCTCTGATATTAGTTCTCTAACATTCAAATGCTAAGATTAGCATCCTACTAGCCAAATGTTTATTGAAGAAATCTATCTTCTTTGATGTCTTAGTTTTACTAATTTTAAAGTAGAAAGTCATACTTGCCATTTCCTGGTTTTAAGGACAAGGCCTCAGGCTGACAGCATTTCCTAAACACAGTGAGATCAAGGTATTTGATTCAAGAACCTTGTTAGTGACTTTAAGGATTTAGGATACATACTTGCCGTGTGCCAAGCCCTCTACAAGGTGCCCCACACTTCCTGTCCCGTCTTCATCTTCCACCCTCACAAGAGGGCTTACTTATTCCTATTTGAGAGACCAGGAAGTGGAGAGGTTTTAGCGCATTCACATCTAGTAAGTGACAAAGCAGAGTGTCAACCCCTAGAGCTTTGGCCAGAAAATCTGTCTCCCCTACCTTCCACTACACTGGACCACCACCCCTAGTTAAAGGCCACTAAAAAACTCTGTGGCCATGTGGCAACTTAACTTCCCTTGCCACTTTAAGCTTTACAGTATTTTAATATGCAGAAGTCTGCACAGATGTTGGTCTATCTGTCATTACTACATTAGAACCAAACTGTTTTACATCCGAACTTAAACTTATCATCTTCCCACTCCAGAAGCATCAGTTGGCTCACCTCTGCTATTTTCATTTCTATAAGCAGACTCAGTAATTGTTTTCCTCCTGGTTCTTTAAATAATATTTTAAACTACCATGTATTGAATGACTACTATGCTTAGCCCATATGCAAGGCTACAATTGCCTTACAGAGGGCATATCCTTGAATACAATATAAAACCTGTTCCATTTGGCTTTACTAAATGCCTTCTAGTCTATAGTTGATGTTAAACTCAAGAAGTACCTTGAACTCAGTAGATAGGTGCTGGAGTATCACAAATTGTTTATCAACTTACTTTAAGGTTATTAGAGTTCAGCTCTGATTGTTGGGGAATTCTTTCTGAAAATAAGCAGGCTGACTACTGAGGCAAAATGGATGAAAGTATATTGTGTGGAAGTCATGGATTAAATAGCACATCGATATAAACATCTTTTAGAAAAAATACTTTCGTGTGGGGTACCTGGGTGGCTCAGTCAATTGAGCTTCCAACTCTTGGTTTCCGCTCAGGTGGTGATCTCATGGTTCAGGAGTTCAAGCCCCACATTGGGCTCTGCTCTGATAGTGCAGAGCCTGCTTAGGATTCTCTCTTTCTCTCTCTCTCTGCCCCTCCCCTGTTCTCTGTTTCTCTCAAAATAAGTAAATAAACTTAAAAAAACAAATATTTTCATGCCCCCCCAAAAGAGAGCTATATATATGAAATAGAAAGCAACCTCTTTGCAGGACTTTTGCCACTATTGGGTTTAAATTACCCAAGAATCCTCTGCCTGAGACATTCCTAAGGGGTCAGTATGCATAGATGATGAAGTATGAATTGAGTCAGGGGTTGTGACATGTCTCCAGGTTACAAGCCAAAATGTTCGTAACAGACATTTCGGAGGTGGCATTTGGGTCTGGTTAAGCCTAGGTCAACATGAATGCCATTGACATATAACATAGTCTAGATTATGGCCAGTTGTTTCTTTCAAATAACCTGCCTACTGATTTCTGCTGTGTTCAGTTGATAGGGCCTCCCTTCGATTTAGCAGTTTTTCAAGTTGCACTGATTTACCTCTCTGCATGGTGAAGACATGCTGAAAGCTACCATATATTGTGAAAGAGCTATTAGCTCAAATATGTTTCACTTGCATATATTTCTGCAGCTTTCTGTCTTCCCTTCATTCTTATCTTTAGTGGGTCTGTGTCCCCAGTGAATCAAGGCAAACTCTTATGTGGAATACGCTCAGGAATTTGAAACCAGTCTTCAAGGGGTGCTAGTTGGTGAAGAGACACCCCAGAACACTAATTTACCATCAGCTATTATTTAAAATGTCAATGTAGAAATTAAACACTGTCTGCCAATAGCAATATTGAGGAGATTAATCTTCATAATAAAATGCCAATTAAACTGAAAATTAGCTTTGGAAAATGGATTTCTACTACTTTTCTTGCTATTATGTTGGGTTCCAAAACTTTCTAATGATAGCTTCAAAATTCTTAATAATATATATTCGAAACTACCAGTAATACTGACTCCCAGTATTTACAAAATGCCTTTTTTTGTTTTGCTCTGCTAAAACAGTCCAGAATAAAGTGTGAGTGACTAACAACTAATTACTTCCTAGGAAATCTGTTTTGAATCTTGGACTTCTTTGCCGGTTTTGGTCATGGAGAAGTACACATACCTTAAGCATGTACTTTGGTGAATTTTCACCAACTGAACAAAATCCACGTGACCATCATCCAGATGAAGAAAGAGCACATGCCAGCGCACCAGGAACCCTACTGTGCCCCCTCCCTGTCGCCAGCCCTTTCTGCCACTGTCCTTTCACAGCTTCCCTCCAAACCCCCAAAACTGGTTTTACCAGTCTCTATCCTCTTGTGCCTGGTTTCTTAGCATTTCTTTTGTGAGATTCAATGTATCAGTTATTTCATGGCTGTATAATGTCCTACTGTTGTACTATCACACCACTTATTTATCCATTCTTTTGATGAGAGCTGCTGAGAACATGCCTTTTTCCTTTTCTTTTTTAAAATTCATTATTGAAGTATGGTTGACATACAATTCATTAGTTTTAGGTGTATAACAGAGACTTGACAATTCTATACATTATTCAGTGCTCACCATGGTAAACACAGTCACCATAAAACATTATTATACTATTATTGAGCATGTTCCCTAGGCTGTACCTTACATCTCCATGTCTTAACTCATTTTACGACTGGAAGTCAGTACCTCTTAATCCCCATCACCTATTTCACCCGTGGTAACCATCAGTTTGTTCTCCTATTTAAGAGTCTGCTCATTTGTTCATTTTTCTCTTTTAGATTCCACATATGAGTGAAATCAAATGGTATTTGTCTTTGTCTGACTTATTTCTCGTAGCATAATACTCTCTAGGTCCATCCATGTTGTTGCAAATGGCAAAATTTCATTCTTTTTTATCGCTAATATTCCTGTGTGTGTGTGTGTGTGTGTGTGTGTGTACACCACATCTTCTTTATCCATTTGTCTTTCAGTGGACACTTGGGCTGCTTCCATAATTTGACTATTGTAACTAATGCTACAATAAACATAAGGGTGCATATATCATTTCAGATTAGTATTTTGATAAGTAAACATTAAAAAATTCAAGTTAGTGTTTTTGTTTTCTTTGGTAAGAAAATAGTATGATGATTCCTTAAAAATAAAAAGTAGAGATATCATATAATCCAATAAGAATATATCCTTTGATAGAATCGTAGACTTTTAATAAAACTTGGGTAGGGCAGTGGAAGCCATTTGGTCATAAAAGGTTTAGATTAAATTCTAGGCATTTCCATCCTTGTTATTTTGGAACTCTATTTCATCGCTGATTTCATTTCCAAAACAGTGTGTCTAAGTATTTCTAGTTATGTAATGCCTTTTATGAATATAAGCTCCATACTTCCAGCTTGACGCATGTTGTCCTGCCTGATGGTTAGAATATGCTGCCACATCACCCTTCTTACCCTTGAGGTCCAGCTTAGAGACCAGTCCTCCATGAAGCTCGACTGGTCCTACAAGAAGTGACCTCTCTCGTTTCTGAAATGCCAGACTCTTTAGTATATCTCCCTTTTCTCACATTGTCTTTTACGTTGTGTTCTGCTCTAACAGCCTTTGTAGTGGTAGTTTTGTATCTTGGTGTAGCTTAAAAGAATACAAAGAGCCAGGGATAATTTGGCAGACCTTTAATTAAGAGTCGTTTACAACATGATGTCCTCAATGCTGTGGGCTCAGGCACTGTTACAATGCAGACCTGACTCGGAAAGAGTCTTGGGGATTTTATCAGTTCCAGAATGAGAATAACAGCCCAATTTTCTCCCAGTTTTATTACTCTCCCATCCATATAGAATGGAATGAGTTTCTTCGCCTGATCTTATTAACCCGTGGCCACGTCTCATTCTGGCTCTCCGCCGCCATTGTGAACTTGGCCTTAGAACATAGAACGGTTTGATCAAACCAGCTCTTATCTGAGGCTCACAGCGTTCAGCAGGCATGTGTTTGATCAGTTAAGCTACTCTGCCTTAATATCTTGAGAAGAGAGACTAGGCGAAGGGCATCAAGGTGTAAGGATACTTTTGTTTGTTCTGTTTTATTATTTTGCTCGAATTATCAATTTTCCTTTTAATCATGATCAAGACTCTGTGATTAATCCTGCAGTCAAGTATATGCTACCTTATTTTATGTTCATTTTTTCCTAGCTCTTGATTTTCCTACTAGATTCTAAGGTCCCACATCTCATTTGTCTTTGTGACTTCACTGTGTTAGGCTTCTAAAAGTGTCTGAAGGAAGATCAATGAAAATGAGTGGCTTGAACGGCTTCACGAGGGAAGGACTTGCCTGAGAATCTGAGCACAGCAGAATTGTATACAGCCTTGAGCCCATTACCTCCTTCCTAAAACAAATCTGACTAATACATCAGTGTCCCCCTTCTTTCCTCCAAGGATATTTTGAGGCAAAATTGGGTTATACATAACATTTTGAGCCTTCCAGAGATAGAATTAGATAAGGCACTTGCCTCTCAAGAGTTGTATAATTTAGTTAGATAATCGTCTTGTGCTAGAGTCCCCTTTCATGTGAAGACTTTATTGCAAGACTTCTTTTAAAAATATATATATGTACAGGAGTAAATGATTCAGCCTTTCTCATAATTTTGAAGTGGTTTAAGAGATTACAAATCAAGAATGTATCAGGGGATTAAGTTAATTACCTGTCTCTGCCACCAGTTGCTCTGTTCACGACCCTGGAGAAGTTCATTTCTTTCATTCTGCTCACCGTTGGCTGCCTCTGCCAGCATGTTATCAGAACACATTTTACTATTGTATGAAATAAAATCATGGAAATTCAATGTGCTGAGCAGACTTAGCCCCAACAGTTCCTAGCCCACAGTAGGGTCTCAGTATTTGTAAAGTAAACGAATGAGTGAATCAGTCCAGCCATTTCCACCCTACAGGTTACTGCAGTGTTCCCGACAGCTGTCATTTCCCCAGCCACTGCTTCCGGTGGTGGAGAGAGCTCACTCCCTCTGAAGGCCACTCATTCTCTTTGTCAACAAATTTAATTATTGTCCAGTGTCACCTTGGACTCCTGTGAGGTGTCTTCCAATTCTGCTGGGCAGTTAGTCATTGCTGTACTGCATTCCTCAAGCATCTTAATCATATCTCTGTTGTAGTATTGATCACGGTCCATAGAACACCCTGATTTATAATGCCTGTTATGTCTCCCATTTCTCGTCTATGAGCTCCATGAGGACAGAAGTGTGTCTTATTTTCTTTCTAGTCCCAGCTTCTGGCATAGTACGGAATAGATGTACTCCCACTGAGTGGAGTGGGGAGATGAAAGAACAGTAATAACAGGGAGCATAGGTATTGATTGCCAGCTCAGTGGTCCTCAAGAAGAAGGTACTCACCCAAGAAGATGTGCACCAAAAATGATCCATTGGGATCGTTGAAGGAGAAAATTTTTGAACTATTTCCATTTTTGTTACAGTCCACCATTTTATATATGTTTTATCCTATGCATACTAGTTTAATATAGCTATACATGTGGCAGACAGTTTCTCCTTTGCTGTCCTGCCTGCCTCTCCCTGTCGTGTATCCAATAAACTATCTCTTTAAAAAAATACATATATGTATATAACATATATAATATATATACATATATATATATAGCTGTACATGTGTTTAATTTATAAATAAACATAGAAGGTACATACTCAAACATTTTTTCATAGAGGAACAAATCATAAGTTTGGGGACACTTTGTGTAGCTGTTTGTCAGGTACTATGCTAAACATTTTAAATACATTATTTCATTTAGCCCACTGAAAATCACATGAGGTATATACTATGGTTCCATTTTACAGATGAAGAAACTGAGGTCGGGAGAGGTTCGGTAATTTGCCCAGTCCCACCCAGCTAGTAACAGTGGAACCAGGGCCCAGACTCAGATCTGTCTGGCTTAACCACTGCCCATTCTCTCTTGGTTTTCTGTCCTAACACCTATGTCTGTACCTGAGGCACGGTACAGGTTTGTGAATTAAATAAATGAAAGGAATGGATGGAGTAAGCACACCAAGTACACATGAAAGCTTTCTCAAGAAAAATTGTGAAGATTAAAACAGAATTTCCCTTCTCACTGTAAAAGTGTGTGTTGGCAATGACAAGCCAAATAACATGCCTAGATGACACATTAGAATGTTTCATTCCATTTTCTTTCTTTCTTCCTTTTTTGTTTTTTGTGGGGTTTTTTTGACAGAAAAACTGAAGCGAAGCTCAGCAGGTCACAGTGTTCACTGTTGAGCCCACAGTCAAGCTGTGAGTCTGGTTTTCACATCTGAGTACTGAACTACCTGGTTTTTATTGAGATATAATTCACATACCATAAAAATCAGCCTCCTAAAGAGTACAGTTCAGTTTTTAGCATATTCACAAGGTCTTGTAACCATCCAATTTCAGAAGGTTTGCATCCCCCACAAAAGACACTGCATACCCGTTGGCAGTCACTCCAGAGGGCTGGCCCTCTCAGCCCTGGGCAGCTGCCCATCTGCTTTCTGTCTCTACGGATGGGCCTTTTCCGGGCATTTCATATAAATGGAATCATGCATTCTGTGACCTTTTGTCTCTGGCTTCTTTCACTTAGAATATTTTCAAGGTTCATCCATGTTGTAGCATGTGTCCATATTTTGTGACTCTTCATGGGTAAACTACATTCCATTGTGTGGATAAGCAAAACTTGAGTCATCAGGTGATGGACATTTGGTCGTTTCCACTTTTGGATATTATGAATCGTGCTGCTGCGAACATTGGTGTTCACGTTTTTGTATGCACATACGTTTTCAGTTCTCTTGGGTAGGTACCCAGGAATGACTTGCTGGGCCACGTGGCCCATGGTTAACATTTTGAGACCCACCAAACTATTTTCCAAAGCGGAGGCTCCATTTTACATTCCCACCAGCAGTGTGTGAGGGTTCCAATTTCTTTGCATCCTCACCAACATTTGCCACTGTCCAACTATGTATAAAAACAGTTATAGAAGGTGTTTCATTGCCGTGCTGATTTGTATTTCTCTGATGACAGTGATGTTGAGCATCTCTTCTTATTTATTGCCCCCCAGCTATTTCTTCTACATTTAAATTAATTCTATTTCTCTTTTGTCTTAGTGTTTTTCATTAGAATATAAATTTTGCTCTTCTTGTGATACCTGTTTTGTCCCATGAATTCTCAAAACATATTAAATACTCATGAAATCTCCTATTAGAGATTGCATGGTCTCTCAGGGTGACAGGCTGCTGCATCCACGAAGTATAAAAATTTAAATGAGTTTCCACTAGCAACTTTCCAAAAAAACGTCTACATCACATTACTAGATCACAAGCTTTCATAATCCCCTAAGTATGATAATGATAGTGCTTTATTTAAAACTTTTTAATGTCCTAGAAACACAAGAATTTTTAAAGTTATATTTTCTTAATTTTTTACATCCCTATGAGGCAGAAAAGAAGAGAAGACAGTAGCTGTCTCAGAGGGTCCTCCAAGAAAGTAAGTGTAGAGATTTGAATACTAAAAAATTCTAGTGTGTCATGAAACGTTTTTGAGCACAACCAGTGTTTGCAGATGGGCAAGAAAATTCCAAGATTGTTTTTAAGCTATATGATAGTCCCAGATGTAAATCAGTACTCACGTGTGATGCTAACATTTTAGCAATGTTAAGATTAAACTTTGCCATCAAACTTGGTTTAGACCACAGGGAGAGAAAAGTTTTTGAAAATTCCATATGACAGTTCTTCCCTGTACATTGAAAGAATATTTCCATTAGTCTCTGAAGATTTATAGTAGTATTCTTGGGGGGAAATATACCGGACAGATTCCATATATAGTAAAGTCAAATTCAGTGTAAGTGTTTGTTATAGTTACGAGGTCTTTCTGTCTTTCAGAACTTAAATGTTCCTATCTTAAGATTATATTTTATTTGATGGCTTTTATTAACATCAGTCATTTCCAATCTTATTAAAAGTTGAATGTATTTGGTCATAATGCTTACAGTGATGAAATTCATCAGTATTCTTGTAAACTGAACCTTCACAGGGAACATGATTTTTCTTTAAAAAAAAAACGTTTTGGATTTTTGTTTAGTCAAATAATTGTCCATCACCAGACATGTGAAATACAGTGATGTAAGGCAATGGTGTTTGCCTTTGTAGAGGCTGTAGACCACCCGTGGACCCCATAAACGATTCCACAACTGCAGTGGTGATAACTGCTAAAAAAACAAACACCTTATGACTCCTGAGAGCCTTACTGTGGAGGGGATGACTGGTTGTGGTCGTCAGGAAAGTCTTCCCTGGACGATGACCCAATTTGGGACCTAAAGAAGTTAGCCAGCACATGGGGCACACAGGCCAGCACGTGCATTGACATGAGTGTGATGCTCTTGAGGACTTTAATGAAAGACAGTGTGACTGATGTTCTGGGAGCAAAAAACAAAGTGAGGCAGGTGGGGTAGTCATCTTTTAAGGGCACTTTAAGGATCTGGGCATCAATCAGTCAAGGGAGAGCCATTGAAAGGGGTTAAAGCTATAGAGTAATATCCGTTGGTAGTCAATAAATTAAGAACGGCCAAGTAATCCTCTGCTCTGTCCCTTTCTTCTCTCTTGGTCAGGAATATGACTGGAGAAACTATCAGCCCAGCCAGATGAGTGAATCTGAGTTGCAAATGCTGGCCAGCCTGCGGCGGCAACAGAATGAAGAACTGGAGGAGACCGGGGCTTCCCACGGCCTGAGTGCCTCCCAGGTGGACAACTGCAACGTCAGCATTAGCACCAGCAGTGACGACACAACCACCTGGAACTCCTGCCTGCCACCCGTGAGTCCAGGGATTTGCCTCTTTACTTATTGCCTTAATGAGAAGCAAGCTTCTTTCTAACAAAGCCCAGCCTTGCCTGGGAAACCTAGAGCCAACATGAGGACATTCCTCATGAGAAATACTTAGAGCACATTCAGGAGCCACCTACCTGACTCAGGAGAGCAACCATTCTCAAGGTTCTAAGTTCAAGCCTCAGGTTGGATGTAGATATTACCTAAAAACAAAAATTATTAAAAAAAAAAAAGAAAGAAAAAAAAAGAAAAATATTCAGAGCCCATTTTAGGTCTGTCTTTTCTTAAATTGTCTTACTTACCTGCAGGTGATGTATTTTAATTGTATGGTGATATATACAAACATATACAAAGCAAAAAAGAATAATTTTACTGTCAATTCTGGGTATCTCACGGTATCCCCAGCTCATAGCACAAGCCCTGGCAACACAGAAGGGGCTCGATATTTGCTAAGTGAGCGTTTATTAAATAAATGAACAAAAAGGATGTTCACTCCTCCCTGTGTCTAAGGGCCATGGTAGGTATTGCAGATCCTTCAGCAGTGTCTGTTTTCCCCTATGTTTATACAGTTCAAGCATTTTTAAACATAGCCCACCACCCTCACTACGGAGCCAACCGAGAAGCTGGATCGGGTCAGAGTCTTCTTGGTCTTCAGGTGAAGGCGCGAAACTATCCTGGGTCCAGGCTCCACACCTGGTCAGTGGTGGAACCCAGAGCAGAGCCCAGTGTTTTGACTCAGTCCATTTCCCCCAATACTGTCCTCGAGGATCTTATGGCTGAATTGTAAGGACAACACGGAACCACTGACAGAGCAGTCCTATATAGCTTTAAAAACACCATAAGGCAGAATAATAAAATCAGTATTATCATAATGTTAATTAGAACTACCCTTTCTTTAGGCACCTAGAGACATTTTAAGGCCTCCATTGGCCCCAAGGAAATTTACTTGTAATTTACTTTTATTTACTTATAAGGTCACATTCAACATCAGATCAAACATATTAAAATACCCTTTGATCCAAGAGTAAATACGTTTTTACTATACAGTTTTTGAAAGGGAGTATAAAATTGAGTAACTTTGATTTTTATTTATATAAAATTATATAAAGTTCGAGTTCAAGTGTAGGTGACAGTAGATAACATATATTTTAAGTATTTAATTAAATATTTATTAATTATGCAATTTTCCTTCCAAGAATTTTTTCCAACTCTCCAGCGTCTTTGTAAATCTTAGAAATCTCAGATGCTCTGGCACTAGGCCTTACGTGTGTTATCTAATTCACTCCTTACTGCTGTCCTGTGTGGTAAAAGCTGTTGAGTTCCCCTTTCCAGATGGGAAAATTGAGACTCTTGAGTGAAACGAGTCAGCCTTAGCTTGGCAGGACTCCTGAGTCTGAGCTCCTAACCACCATGACAGAGTGACTTCTCAATATGGGACTTAATTTGCCACATAAGTGCTACATCCAGAGAAAGGTGAGATTTTTGCTCTGGAGAGTACTTACAAGTCTTCATGGAGGAGGAATTCAAATTGGCTCTGAGGAGATGTGGGGACAGGCTTGTCTTGCCTTAGTTATATTTTCATTAAACTAAATGATCAGGCATGTATAACTCTTCCAGCAGCTTTGGTGCCAAACAGTATCTACCGCCCCCCTTATGCTGGTTACTCAGTCTCCTTGAAGCCAGAGCTAAGAGCATAACAACAAGTTGCAGGGGCTCTTGGTTAGCTCAGTCGGTTGAATATCTGACTCTTGATCTCAGCTCAGGTCATGATCTTGCAGTTTGTGGGATCAAGCCCTGTGTTGGGCTCTGTGCTGACAGCATGGAGCCTACTTGGGATTCTCTCTCTCCCTCTCTCTCTCTGCCCCTCCCCAATTCGCGTGTGCACTTGCCCACATGCTCTCTCGCTCTCTCTCTCTCTCAAAATAACCTTTAAAAAAAGACATTGCAGATTTTTGCCAATGCAATTTACAATGGAATTGAAATATTGCCTTTCTTATAAAATATTCCTCAGCAGTCATCTAAATGGAACGGAAGAGAACAGTGGCCACCTAAACAAACTCTTTCTGTCATGAAGTAGCTTAGAGACTAGCATACAAAGGGCAAACTGAGGAATGATTATTTATGGACTGAAAAGGCTGAGCTCTTGGTTGCCCTGGATACCGTGTTCTCATCACTGTCCCGTTCTGGCAAGGACTGAAGTCCTCATGCACAACAACAGCTCCGCTCTAAAAGTGCGCAGCCAAATATAACACCGTTGGTAATGAACTTAATAACCCCTCCATTTGACCAAATGAGAAATTGAAAACAGGCTATTTGTTAGACAGAGAAAATAATTGAAAAGCGCACCTTTGGTATTCATAAGTTAGGTTTATTATTGCATCAAATTCAGTCTATTTCGATATTGGAACCATCACCAAATGGAAAATTGCATTTCTTAATGAACTCGCATCTTGTTCATATAGAGTTTAAATAGAGCAATTTGCAGGAACCGTCGTGGTCTTTCGGAGAGCTCATGCCTTTCCCTTTAGAAGTTGTACAGGAAGGGTGAAAAAGAAGAAATGAACAAACTCATAACGCGATCGTGACGGTACCCTGCTTTTTGTGTGTCTCAGGGACACTGCCACCCGCACTGGCACTCAACCCAGAAGTTCAGAGGACATCTCCACTTCTCCCACCCGTTCATTTCCAAGTCCCCTCGCTACCTGACACCGTAGCCTGGTTATTTTCACCCACATTCCCTCCAGAGTCTCCTGGTTACCCTTCTGCCTCCATTCCAAGCACCACAGCCTGATGGCGAGGAGCGTCTGCTCTGAGGTCAAATTGCCAAGGTTCAAATCCAAGTCTTGACCTTGTAAAGCACTTGGCAGTTAATTTACCAAATGATAAGCATTTGGTAAATTAAGGTTAGTTGTCATTATTATCATTATTATTCATACTAGTGATCTTTGTAAAGCCCAGATCTAATCTTATATCTTCCCTGCATAAAGCCTTTCCTAGCTCCCCATTGCCTCTTTGTTTAGGCATACAAGACCCCCCCATGATCTGAGGCCTGCCCCATTCCCTGGGCTCATCTCTTACTGTTCCTTACCTTTTATTCCACACTTTGGTCCAAGTTATAACTTTCTGATCACATTTTGCACACACCCTTGTACCTCGTACCTGATTATCTCCCCAGACTTAGCTCTAGAGCGTGCCGTAGCTTCTCACTGTGAAAGACAGACCTTCCTTTCCGCTACTAACAGGCAGGAATATCTCCGTGACACTCTTGTTCCCAAACCCAAGTTCACCTGCCCATAGCCCGAAAGATCATTACTCGAGAGACAAGTTTGGATTGGCACCTGGGTGGCTTAGTTGGGTAAGCATTTGACTCTTAATCTCAGCTCAGGTTTTTGAGCCCCACATCGAGCCCCATGTTAGGCCATGTGTTGGGCGTGAAAACCTACTAAAAGAAAAAAAGCAGTAGAACAAGGAAGGACTTTGAGCTTTGAGCTTTATTCAGGAGGTGATCAGGCAGACTCTTGGCCAAAGGGCAAGCCTAAGGTTTCTGCCTGGCCCAGGGATTTTTAAAGGAGTTTAGGGCAGTTAATCCGCAAAGGGAGTGTGATGGCCAGCAACATCTGTTGGCCACACACAGACCCGATGGTGCCAGCAACAGACGTTCTCTCAGGGCTCAGGGGTTATGTGGGAGGGTCCAGTGCTTGTTTCAGGATGTGCAGGAAGACTGTTCTTTCCACAAAGGAGGGCGAGTTCTACAGCTACACAAAAACATGCTCAATAAAATCATTTGTGTGAGCTGAAAAAGAAAAACATTTGCCAAAATATTTCTGGGCTAATCAGAAAGCCAAGGTGACTTCAGACAGACTTGCTGGCCTCTGTGGCCTGGGAAAGTTCTGGTCCTTCACTCCTCAAGGCCAGCGGTCTGCAAATCTCAGAGAAAGTAAATTAGTTCTGTTATAGATCAAGGGCCTTCGGGTAGCAAGTAAGGAGTGTGTTACCGTGAAGCAACCCTTAAGACCAGCTAGAGAGCTGTGATATGCTCACCTGAACCTACATTACCTGTCCCCCATTAATTCATTCCGCATAGTTCTTTCTTTCTTTTGCTTTTGCTTTTGTTTTCAAGTGCTACAGTGTGTTGTGCACCATGCTGGGGGTACAAATAAGACTTGACCCAGCCTTGAGATGTTCACTGTGCTGGAAGGAGGTAGAGAGTAAACAGCCCCCATAAGTCGGGGCAGTAGTGATAATAGAATGAAGAATTCCGTAACAGATACAGAAGAGAGGCCCACATCAGAGGGAGCAATTAATCCTACCTGTTGGTTTCAGGGATGCTTTCACAGAGAAGGCTACAGTTAAGCCAGAGTTCAAGAATGAGTGCAAGCTCCCCATGTGGAAAGAGGGGGAAAGGAATCCCAAGTTCTGAAAAGGAACAAGGAAATCTATGGATGTGCGGGTGGAATTCTCTCCTCCATCACCTTGAACAGAACTTGAAAGGAATCTTTGCTTATCCCACCATCGCTACCAGCCTCTACCCAGCATACACGCCATGCGACACCCTTTGTCCAGATCATGTCATCATGCTCTTCCCTCTGCCTGGAGACCCTCCACCCCTCTCCTCTGCCTGGAACACTCCTTGTTTTACAAGGCCCACCTCAAACATCACTGCTTCATGAAACCTCTCCGACTCTCCACCACCCAGCGCAGTTACTTGCTTCCTTCTTTGGGTTTCCATTATCTTCAGGCTCGGTGTTAGCATTTACCACATCAGGGAACCATTGTTAGCAGTGTGCCCCAGGTCTGGCTGTGAATTTTTGGAAGGCAGGACCATGCTGAGCCCAGGGCCTGGCATGAGGTCACATTCAGTCACTGGTTGTTAGTCACTGATTGAATGAATCAAACAGAAATATTAAAGATTCTCTTTTTCACTGTGCCATAACATAATTTTCATCAAAACTCCAAAATAAATGTCAACTTGACTTTGCTTAAATAAACTCTGAGCAGTGCAGGTTGTATTTTACATTCAAGTTTGATAAATGGATATTAAATATACAAAGGAAAAAGTCCCCTCCAGACAGGGCTTGATGACCAATGTTTTAAGAAGGGGATTTAAGCAGGTCACATTCAATTTAGCATCTTTACCTAACAACTTCACACACTGCAGTCTGAAACCCAGAAGCCTATGCAGTGGAAAATTAAGAGTCTTTAGCAAAATCTATTGTGTTTACTACCAGTTTTGATTCCTCAGCTTTCCTCAGCATCTGTACAGTACAGAGTAATATGTACTGTTTAAAAGGTGTTTAGACATAATAAATTAGTCATTTAAAAGTGTAATTAAATGTAACCGTATTTCTCATAGCAAATTGGCTTTTGTAGGCATCTCCCTAAATAAATCAAGCCTACTGAGAAATCCATTGGCCTTTGACAGACAAATTTTTCAAAGTTTCTAACTTAGAACCAAATTCAATTAAAACAATACTTTACAACTTCTGTGGAAACCAGGCTACAAGTAATCAATTTTGGAGGGTTTCTGTTAGGAGTAGCTCTTATGAGATTTATTCAAAAAACTCGGCTCTGGGCAGCCTTAGGAAGGGAGTTACGAGTTGCTTATAATGGATTCTTAAGTGAATTTTATTTTGGTGAGGGCTTTTGATTGACAATAGCATAAAATCATGTCATGGGTGGGTGGGTGTGTATATGGTTTCTTTTTAAGGAAAAAGAGTAGCTATTAATGGAAGCAGCTTCTTGCAGCCGCCAAAAGAATGTAGACTCCGCGTCAGCCTACCTGAGCTCAGAACCCAGGTCTGCTGTTTTCTGGCACTAGGCTTGTAAAATGGGAATGATAAAGGCCTTCCTTCTGTTGGCGGGGTGAGAACTGAAGGGGGGTGGGGAACGCACAGACCTGGCAAAGTGAGCGCACAGCTTTTACCTGCTGCTCCCCCAAAGCTATTCTTCTCAAAGGGCCACTTGAGTGATCAGAAAAGATTTCTAGGACGTTTCCCCTTTTTGTGACCACTGAGGGCTCTAAGGATAGGTAGAGGTTCTTCTGTGCTTGTTTTGATGTGAGCTTCACCGCTGAAATCCAGACTTAGCCCCTCAGAGCTTTACAAATAGACCCTTCCGTTATTTTATTATTTCACTATTTCATTGTCTCCCTGTCCTGCCTCTACCCTAGATTCAAGAAGGGCGTTCCTCATGTGCATGCTACCCTGTAAGCAGATACCCTAAAGCCATCGTTCCTTCATGTGAAGAATTCCCATTCCCATAATCTAATATCAAGCACATAACTCTCCTCAGCTTGTTTAAAAGAAAAAAAAAAAAAGCTCATTGCATGCATCCATCAACATGGCACATTGCAGAGCATACTATTTGGAGAAACAAGGCAAAATGCACTTAATAAAATTACAAGCATATGGTAAGGTTCTCAGACAAGTTATTTACGGTCTTGATTAACCTTGCAACATTTTTGCCATTTTCATAGGTTTTACATAACAACATGAAAATATTGTCTTTACCTTTTAACATGGCAGGATTATCTTATCTCCTGTTCTTTTATTTAGCCTTCACTTCCCTCCCTCACCCCAGAGTCTCTAGCAGCTCGATCATGATCACGGGGAAAGCAAAAGCAAAGCTTCTTGTGCTCAGTGGCAAATTTTAGTTCAGGTTTTCCGGACGCTAGTGCATAGCAACAGCGCCACCAAAAGGACCAGGGCCCGAGTTTCTAGGATCTGTTCTGTTTCTTTGCTCATCAGCCTATCAGCGTTTTACGTAATGATCACTGGCTGCTCCTGTCCAATATATAATATATTGGCATTTCCGGCTCTTTATAGTTAATAGTCTTAATTTGTTCTGATCTACAGATTCATTAACTTCTCAGCTTTCTCTGGGTGTAATGAGTTTTCTTTTAATTCTCCTGAACTAAAAAAGGTAAGCAGTTGATTGTGCTAAGCTGCAGATAAATCAGAGGAGCAGATGTTCTTATACCACTATAGAAATGATATATGAAAACTGATATGGGAGTCGGTATAACACTGAAATGTGTGAGGAGCTCTGTGTTTAGTGACTATGAAAGTCACCCGGTGAAATAAACTGCCCTCTGCCTCAGAGTGTTATCTATTATATCTTATGTTTGTCCCAAAGTTAAAAATGTGACAAAACTTATTTTCTGTAATTTTATTTTTTTGTTATTTTTTTAATGGTTATTTTAATTTTGAGAGACAGGAAGAACGTGAACAGGGGAGGGGCACAAAGAGGGAGACACAGAATCTGAAGCAGGCTCCAGGCTCTGAGCTGTCAGCACAGCTTGACGCAGGGCTTGAACCCACAAACTGAGAGATCATGACCTGAGCCAAAGTCGGATGCTTAACCGATTGAGTCGCCGACCCAGGAGCCCCTATTTCCTTTCAATTTAAACATACAGTGACATGAATTTTATTTATGGTAAGGAGGTAGTCTTAGACTTCAAATAAATATTTCAGGCCAGTTTTTTTTTCTGCCATAAGCCAAACTGAGTTTGTCATATTTGTTTTCAAAAGCTTTGGTATTCACCACTGTAGGTGAACCTATGAGTTGAATAAAGCACTACAACCTAATGGTCAAGAGGATGAACTGTACTAAACGGGGTTCACTCCACTGTTTCCTGGCTGGCCTGACCTTGGGTGAACACCCAGTGCCTCAATTTCCTCTTCTTTTGGATGGAGTCATTAATCTTACCTGTTTCACAGAATTGCTGCAAGAAATATGTGCTCAGGGAATATCAGCTAGTCCTGATACTCTTATTGTCATAGTTATTGGTGGGTATTGGTTGCTGTTCTTTTACTGCTTAAGGTATTAATAGTCTGAATTATGACTGAATTCCAAAGCCAAAACACCAATTTTATTTTTTTAACTGGTGCTTTCATATGATATCACCTGCCTAGAAATAGTACAAATAGGTTTACTCCTGCATATGTATTAAAACATAACTATTTCCATTTGTGGATGGGGACATGTGGCTTCAGACAGCGGATCACATCTCCCCCAACCCAACCCACCATGTTCAGAGAGCTTTTAGAAGCCATTAGGCACATTCTCATTCATTTTGATTTGGATCTAGGAAAACAAAAAGACCTCATGCAAGTGAAAGCGCTGCCCTTTCAAAGCATCAACGCAAAGTTATGGGAACCGAAATATCTTGCAGGAGCTCTTTAGCTGCATCATTGCCATGGCCCCTTCCTGTCCCAGAGTCTGATCATGCAATAAAGAGACATGTACAGAGAAAGGGAATTGGGCCCACCGGTTGTGTATGGGACCCACTCCAAACCGAAACATGTATCCTTCCCAGACGGAGTCACTAGCGTTTGGGGTGTCGAAGTCAGTTTATAGCAGTTATTAGGTATGTAAGTCAGAATGTTCTGCCTTGATATGCCATCACTAAATTGAAGTTGGTTATTGAATAAAATATATAGGGGTGACAACCTGATAATTAGCTTTCAGTACTAAAAATTAAGGAATCAGGTATTCAGACTGAGTTCCATTACCCTACAATTATTTTAACTGAATTTGTTTTCTCTTTGCCTTTCTGTCCATTTCCCATCAGCACTCTTGTCTACTTTGAAACATTTCTGCCGGTTATTTTTTGTTTTCTAACACTAAGAAACCACTACTTATGGGAGTCTTTTGTTGGCCGTGTTCTTTTTCACTCCTTGTGTCACTGGATCAGTTTTTCATATGGACAGGGGCAGACGTGGGAAGGGTCAGTCTGTGTAGTCTTAAGTGAGAGCGGAGTCACCAACAGGGTAGGATTCTGTAGCCATTTCTGTTCTCCAGAGGATGGAAGAAGTCATTTGGAATAAGGGGGTTGGAGACATGTAAATAGAATTAATGGCATAAAATTTTAAAAATCGAACTGTGCTGACTATCAGCACTGTGGTGCTTAGAGAGTTATGGAAAGGCCTCTGGAAGTGAATCGGAGGAGGCCCGTTCACTGGAGGCCGAGTACAGCTGAAATACTGGACGCATGCCAATGAACGGATTATCCAGAGTATTTCTGCAACCCGTGTGAGATGCTCTAGAGAACCCGTTAGGCCCTTTGCTTGCTAATTTCTTTCTCTGCTGTGAAATAATAAAGCCTCAATCATAAAACTAAATTTCACTTGCAAATTGCTGGAAGTCTTATTTCTCCAGTGAGATCAAATATGTCTTATGACATGTTTTTCCTTCCACTGTTCTCCCAGCTGTTGTTTCTTATTACTGAGATGGTGATGCATTGATACCGGTTCAATTACCAAAGTATCTGAGCGCATTTAAATTCACGGTGCATCACAGAGAGTCAGGCTAAGTGACTGTGATTATCAGACAGGGTGTTTGATTTAAATTAAAGGAACACTTCCAAGAGATTATTTATAGAAGGAGACCGTCTACTCCAAGAATTCCCATGACCCACATCTTTAATATTTTAGGACCTGTGAAAATAAGGAGTACGTGGAAAATAAGGAATATGTGCTCTGTTTACACAGGCACCATTGTGGTACTGTTTTTCTCAGTTGGAGTCAACCCTGTGGGGTCACATTAAGGGTAAAAAAGGCCTAACCTCAACGCTGTTGGGTAAGGAAGTAATGGAAATCCTTTAAGTGCAATTCAAAAATGTATACCAAATTCCAGCTTGTTATAAAATGAGAATGTTAAAAATGATTTTCGTATTAGAATTACATGGTTGTTAACCACATAAGAAAAATACCACAAGCTGATGTTTGAAAGGAGATATAATGGAATTTTCTCCCTTTATAGGAACCAGGGAAAAACTTAAATTCCATTGGAGGCAAGAGTTTAAAGCTTATTTGGGGATGTGATGGTTTAGTGGTGCTTTGAAATAGTAACTTAAATGTTTCTTGTGGAGGGAAAAGTTGAGATTTCACATTTTCCTTAGGTATTGGCACCATTTTTTTTCCAGTTCACTGATTACTGCTTGAGGTTTTATTATGCGCTTGGGGAAGATGACCACCTTGACCTAAGATTTACATCTATAATTCCATTAGTGAACATGCAGGCTATCCTTGCAACCTGCTAACACTGAAATATAAATATATATTCCCTGTCTCTGGGTCTCTGAGTTGTTGCTGACACTTGCTGTGCAACATTAGCTCCATGAAATGTCTTCCCTTTTACTGTAGCTGGAAATATCAATGAATGTTAACAGCATCGAAATTCCACAAGGAGGAAGAGTCCGCATGTGAACTTTAATTACACCTCAGCTGCCCATCTAGTGCAGTCACGGGCCATTAAAATAACCTGTGTTTTTCTCATGTGTACCGCCCTGGTATTTGCTGGATCTCCCAAAACAGCCTTTGAGTCTTCTGGAAAATAAACAGCCCCTCTATGCAGATGGTCCCTCAGGAAAAAAATGACAGCAGTGAGAGTGCATGTGAAAGTGTATGTAAAGAACACGACGCTGATTAGTACCTCACAAATGTTTTGTCTTTTACAGCCTGTCAACCAAGGTCGTCATTATCAGCAAGAAATGAATCCACCTTCTCCTTCTAATCCCCGGTAAGAATCATTAATAAGCTAAATGTCCTTTAAAAAATTTTATTTAGGGGTGCCTGGGTGGCTCAGTCGGTTAAGCCTCCGACTTCGGCTCAGGTCAGATCTCACGTTCGTGGGTTCGAGCCCCACATCAGGCTCTGTGCTGACAGCTAGCTCAGAGCCTGGAGCCTGCTTCCAGTTCTGTGTCTCCTTCTCTCTCTGCCCCTCCCCCTCTCATGCTCTGTCTCTCTCTGTATCAAATAAATAAATAAATAAATAAAATATTTTAAAAAATTTTTTAAATAAAAATAAAAAATTTTATTTAAAGGATTGTGCAGGGCGCCTGGGTGGCTCAGTTAGCTGGGCATCCAACTTCAGCTCAGGTCACGCTCTCACAGCTCATGGGTTTAAGCCCCGCATCACGCTCTGTGCTGACAGGTCAGAGCCTGGAGCCTGCTTCGAAATCTGGGTCTCCCTCTCTCTCTGCCCTTCCCCCCCCTCAAATATAAACACTAAAATTTTTTTTTAAAAAAGATTCTGCATTTTTCCTGGTTTCACAAAATTGTTGCCCAAAACTTCTAAAGAACTTCCAAATTTCTTTTTCTTAGGAGTCTTATAGTTCAGTCTACTTTTCTTATTTAGAATGTGGTGTGGTAGTTAATAGTCTACCTGGATTTAAATGGCACCTCTGCCTTTTACTAGTTGTGGGACGTTTGAGTAAGCCATTTAACTCAAGGTCAGCCAGGCCTAATAATCACCTCATATTCTCTTGGGATAATCATATGAATGAATACATGAAAATTTCATAGCATAATTTTTGGCATGCAATGAGCTCTCTTTAAGTGTTAATCTATTCCATATTATTCTATTTGCATAGATACTTCATTTTAATCAGTATGTAATGTTTAGTACATTTTAGGCATGAATTTTTTAGTATTATCTGGTCCCTTTAAATTTATCAAGATAGCTTATATCAGTTCAAAGGCCATTGTTTTCAAATTTCAAAAGCTAATAATCTCAAAATTATTTCATTATTTCAAAAATGTCATTGACATTATGAGTCATTTGTCAGTATAGAAAAACCTCATTATTGGGGCACCTGGGTAGCTCAGTCAGTTGAGCATCCAACTCTGGCTTGGCTTAGGTCATGATCTCATGGTTCATGGGCTCAAGCCCCACATCAGGCTCTGCTCTGGCAGTGTTGAGCCTACTTGGTATCCTCTCTGTCTCCCTTTCTCTCTGCCCCTCTTCCCCACTCATGCCCACAGGCACGCATCTCTCTCTCTCTCTTTCTCAAAACAAACTTTAAAAAAAAAGAAAAACCTATTATTTTAGGCCCACTAAAGATAAGCAAATCTGAATTTGTGTTTTGAAATATACTTTCTAAAAAATAGTTTATCAGTACAAATCACTATCACTTTATCACTATTTATTAAATACTAGGGATTTATTGAAAATCAGTCTATCTCGAGCTTACCCACAGGATCTTAGTTATTATAATGCATCTCATTATCAAGTCCTCTCACCTATGTTGTGAGAGGTCCCATTCCCATGGAATGAACCAGAACACCAGTGATAGTATTGTAGCTCTGGCTCTGAAGTATATTTATTACATAGTATCTGAATTAAGACTCATTGGTTGAACATATCAAAAACAACTTAGCTAGTAATAAAAGAGAGACAGACAGACAAAGAGAGAGAAGGAGGATTTGTTAAGTAAGACTACAGGGCTCAGGAAGGGTGTGGGACTGGAACACTGAGAGGCAACTGGGTAGTTCCTCACTCCATCTCTGCTTGCTTCTTCCTATCTGTTCCATTCTGGTCTCGAAGCACCAGCTTTCTGTTTCCAGTCACACAGGGCTGTCTGACAGCTCTTGGGTTTAGGTAGTACAGTTCAAAGTACATGCCCAGCCTGACAGGCTATGTCTGAATCCCAATTCCTTCCTACTTTCCATGAAAGAGAATGTGATTGGCCTAGCTTGGGCCAAGTATCCACTGTTGGCCCAATCAGCAATGAGCAGCCAACCAAGCCACGTAAAAACTGCCAGGAGACCACCTGCATGGTTTACAGGACTTGTATGGGGCCCAGAATATTATGACATAGGCAGTGTAAATGTTCTTTATTAGTAATCACTTCTAAGTGTCACTGGTCTATACACATGATCTGGTCATTCTCACATGTTATCTAGTAGGGGAATTGCCACTATCCTAAGTAGATACAATACAGAGTTCAAAACTGAGGTTGTAATTTCAGTGTATATAAAGATGTCTTACTATTCTCAAAATCTTTTGTCTCTTGACATGTAGAATATGTCTCTTACGATCTTTCAGCTCATAAACTTTTTATTGGTATATGAGTAAACTTTTAAGGTAACGGGAAATCCAGTGTCGATCCAAATTACAACTAGTCAGAATTTATAATATGATATGAACAAATGAAAGTGAGAAAAAGGTATGTTATAAAATGGAGCCTTTTGTTTCCATAAAAGGAAATGACTTTCATCCTAAATCTGCTATTAACCTATACTGTGTATATGATCTCAGACCAGCTACTCAACCCAAGCAGACCTCCCCAATAACATGAGCACATGTTTAAAAGAAAGGATTTGAGTTACATGCTCTCTCAGGTCACTTCCAGGTTCATGATTCTGAGACTTTGATGAGACTCATTATAGATTTTATGTATGAAACCCACTTCTACCATCAGAGGGAACACTGCCCTGTAGAGAAAACACTCCTCATAATGTTGGATTAATTAATGTTTAGACATAGTTCTATATAACGTTAAACGTCTCTTTTAATATTTGATTCCCAAAGATACAATATAGGAAAATTCACCAGCCTAACATACAGCATATTCTATTTAGCCAATTAAATATTCATTCATTTAGGGAAAATCAATTCACATTCACATTTTTACATAATAAAATAAAAAGCCAAAAGCTAAAGTAAAAAATAAAATGCTGCCAATCCCATTTGCCAGCAGGTTATCCACCATGTTTCTAGAAAATTATTGTTTAGTTGTTCAAAACACTTGCAGATTACATGGTTTAGCTCTTAGCTCCATAAACAGCAGCTTGGGAGAATTGGCAGAAAGACATTATTGGGCCATAAATAAAGACGATGATAAAATTATGAGGTCAGCATAGATCATCATATAAAAATGGGATAAATTGAATCATATAATGCATGTAATTTAACTTAAATAGAAAACTATGATCCTTTTAAGGTTTGTATTTATTACATGTCTTACAAATAGGTCTCACAACTAGACCCTAAAACACAAAACTTTAAAATTGAACTGTAAATTTAAAAGATACTGATAATGAATATGAAACAAAAAAACGTAAGAAATAAAAAGATAAATCTCCAAGTCTGCCCCTTGGATAAACAAGCATCTAATCTGAGTCCCAAGATCGAAAATTCTGCCTACGGAGGCTCTAGACAGCACATGAGGGGCAAGAAGTCTCTTGATTTCCCAAATTAAGTGTGGTTGTGATGAGAGTCATGCAGACATGACGGGAAAGGGGACAGGTATGGCTGTGGGTCCGTCGAGAGAGTACGCGGGTGCCCTGTGGGAGGGGAAGTGGCCACACTAGCTTCAGTGACCTATCTGCAACTACTCCAGAGACCTAAGAACCTGAGATTTATACCCACACTCATTTTCATACCCACACTCACACCCACACACATATATATATTGAGAGTCAGTTTCCAATGAGCTTAATTAATGTAACAGAACAACCAGCCTGCAAAGTCTTTCATTTACATTTTGCTCTGGGAAGAGTCTTGTCTCTGCAACATAATTCCCTTCTTAGTTTTATGTGCTTATGAGGAAGGTTAAAGATAGCATGCAGTCCACAAAGCAGACAAATTTGGGTTTTGGAAAGTTGACTCTAGGATGCCAATAGCCAAAACACTACACATATTCATAGATTGTGTTCCTCGGAATATAAGAATCTGCTTGCGCTCACGGGGCAATGCTTGCCATCAGAAGGAGCGGGGATACAATGGCAATCATTTCCTGAGCAGTTCGCAGTCTCAGAATTGAAATATACATGGTTCACCTCATCCTATCTCCTTGGGTCTAGATTTGCCTAAAGGCAGCATCTCAGATTCTGGGGCCCGCGTCCCCATTATCCATGCACCCTGATGCTTGGGACACTGACAGCCTCTATGACAAGGTGCAGAAATGGCTAACATAATCTGGTACAATTTAGAGGCATATTGAGTAGGAGGAAACAATTTCACAGTTCATTCCTGTTGAGAAATACTTCTAGCATGTAAACTTACATGCTGCCAAATGGATGCTGTTTGCAGCCTTAAGTCATTTATTATAAAATGCCATCTATTGGTTTGTGGGGTTTAGAGCTGTCCCTTAGGCACATCCATTTATGTGTTTTGTAGATTCTTCAGAACAGCTCAAGATATTTTTGTTCAGAAATGGGTTTTATAAAATAAGCTGTGATTACAATTCTGGTTGTCTGTTCGTGTGGATGGAGTCGATAACCAGTCTTTTATTTCAAATGATGATTATACTTGGTATGTTTACAACTCCTTGGAAAATTCGGGGGAGGAGGGAAAGTAGTCAAAGGCTCTGTAAGGTTCTCAATGTTTATAGAAATAAAGAGTTTAGAAAATAATTCCTGAATGCCCAAACAGTAATGAGCGGCATGGTTTTCTGAAGTGTTTGCTTTATGATTTATCGCCTATCTGTAGTTTTTTTTTTTAATGTCACTGCCAGTTGTGTTAAACCTTAAATCCTTTGCAGCTTTGCCACATGTTTGTGTGATATAAACATACTTATAACTATAATTAGATGATAAAGCCCTGCGGACTTTGACAAATGATTAATAACCACTGACCGCAGTTCACGCTGGTGCAGCGAGCCTGACTGAGGCACGCTGGCCTGTCATGGTAACCTACAAATACTACTCTGGACTGATTCGCAGTGGCTTCATTTTTCTTTTCTCTCCAGTTGTCAGGACTCCAGCCTGAAATGCTGTCCTGTTGCTTAAGCCTTTTTTCCCCACCAACACAAAAGAAAGAAAATGTATAAATAAATAGAATTAAGGACGGAACTTACATGCCATGTTTCTCCTCAAATGATTAAATTTGGATCGTTTTAAAACAAGTAAGTTGGATTTTGGCAAACGTTCCTCCTTCAGCCCAAAGCCCAACAAAGGATTTCCTGATTAGCGACACAAACAGTTTCTCTAAACTAGTTGTAGTTGTGTTATCATTGTTTTCCATTATCTGCATTTTTGCATTGCATCTTAAGGATCCGTGTATAAAACCAAACACACCAGGTTTTAGTTTCATCCTTTCTCTTGTTAGCTTAAGAAAAGCTGTCCAGGGGCGCCTGGGTGGCTCAGTCTGTTGAGCGTCCGGCTTTGGCTCAGGTCATGATCTCATGCTTCGTGGGTTCGAGCCCAGCATCAGGCTCTGTGCTGACAGCTGGCTCAGAGCCTGGAACCTGCTTCAGATGTTGTGTCTCCCTCTCTCTCTGACCCTCCCCTGCTCACGCTCTCTCTGTCTCTCAAAAATAAACTTTAAAAACATTAAAAAAAATAAAAGAAAGAAAATCTGTTCATATCGGCGCCTCTCAATTCATACCCCCATCCCCAGAAATTCACACCCGCTCATATGAGGACAGCGATTCTCCATCCCCAGAGCCCCCAGTCTGGTTCAAGCTCCTTGGGTGTCATTGCTGGTGGAGCTCCCCAAGGGCAGGACGGCGTCCTGTCCTCTCTTGCTGGTGCTGTTCAACCGGTCTGGCTCGGGTGGGAGCTCCGTCAGGATTTGCGCTGAGGGAGGCAGAGTAGAAGGAAGCCCGGATAACACTGAGAAGTCAAAGTCTTCATCCTGAATGTTAACAAGTTAAATGTCAAGTTTTTCCCTATATCTTGGCAAGAATTACCCTTTCCTTTTCCTGAAAATAGGATGACAGCGGTATTACTTTATTCATAAGGAGGTTAACACTGTGTTTTTAGGAGAGGCTCTTGTTTGGATAGAGTTTAAATCGAATTTCCATGCATGTTCCACTCCCTGCTGGCCAGAGATCTCTAGACACTGATAACCATTAGAAAGGCCCTAATCTTTAATATGTGATATACTACGTGTTATGTATACAAGCTATTTAATAATAGCTTCCAATGCCTTGTATATTCTAATGACTCTGAAGGTTATATGTCCAGCCCTGACCCTCCCATGAATTCCAGACTCATCTATCCAAGCTGCCAACTTGACAGATACCCTCTTGAATCCCTAGCACATACCTCAAATCCAAGCATTGGAAACAACTTGGTTTTCTCTCCCTCTACACATCTGTTTTTTCCTTCCAGAAGATACATCTCAGAAAATGCCGCCGCCATCCCCCTTTTACTCAAGGTGGAAACCGAGAGCATCCCTGCTTCCCCACCCTGACCCACCCCATGTCCTTCCTCAGTAAGCTGTGCTGGTGACCCCTCTGCCGCAGCAACGCCAGATCCAGCCTCTGTCTCCGCTGCTGCAGTCCCGCCCCTACTGCCCTCACCCCGCACCTGGACTAATGCCCCGGCTTCCCACCTGCTTTCTCTACTCCTTCGGCCCCTAAGTTCTGTCCTCCACTCAGCAGCCAGAGTCATGGTGTTACATCTAAACTGGAGCCAAGCGTGGCCTCGTGCAAAACCTCCCAAACGTTGCCCACTGCTCTCAGGATCAGATCATGCTCCTCACCCTGACTGCCCACCGCCCAGCCCATGTCTCATTCCCTTGTGCACCCCGTGCGCTGGGTATCAGACCCCACGGCTGTGTCGCTTGTTCCTGGACACTCCAGGCTTGCTTCCACTTGAAGAGCTTTGCGTGAGATGGCCCCTCTGCTTGGATCTCCTGTACCCTAGAAACGACCCTCGGTAACAGCTTCCTTCTGTCATTCTGGGCTCTATCTAAATGCCATCACCTCAAAGAGGCCCTTTCTGAGCTTCCTTAGCAGCCAACCTAAAATAGTGCCTGTCCTGTCTGCCTCACGGCATCATCTGTTTTCTTTTTACCACAGAGCTCCTCACTACCTGGCATCTTCTTGCTTGTTTGCCTGTTGGCTATACACACACACACACACACACACTCACACACACACTCACACACACCTCCAGAATATACTGGAATGTCAACCGCATGGGCCTAGGGACTTAATCTCTCTTGCTCACTATATCCCTGCCTCCTTGAACAGTGCCAAGCACAGAGGAGATGCTCAAGAAATATGTTTTGAATCTCACAAGAATGAGTTTCCTCCATCTCCCTACACCAGCTGCCTCACCATGGACTGAACTGCTAGCCAAAACCCAGAGAGAAGCACCTACCTACTTTCCTCCCTCGAGGGCGCATAGGACCTGGTCCTGTTTCTACATGTAGTAAATGAAATCTCATCACATTGTTTTAAATGAGCCCTTAGAAGATAGCCACAATCTAGAGTCTCCAGTAAAGTATCACGTTAAACCTTTCAACAGAGTTTTCCAAAATTGAACTCCTGTGTTTTTTCTGTATTCTTATTGGAAATTGCTCATCTGCATTTGCCTACACAAATACAGATTTTTGGAGTCAGGTGTCACTTGCCAGAAATGTGCTTGGCTTGCCCCTGCTGCAGAAGTGCTTCATCCTCACCGGGCTAACAGAATCTAGACACATACATGGAAAAGAAGCAAAAAGACAGAGAGAGAGAGAGAGAGGACTTGAGCTTATGGAGTTTGTGTCCTTTAAATTCAAGGGACTCCTGCGTTTTCGGCTCCCCAGGAGCCTCTCAGTCCACTGGTTGAAGCTTTACAACAGACTTTAAAAATATGTGATACAAAGAGACCCTGCTGGGCCCCTGCCCTCCTTGGTCTACACCAAAGGCCCCCGCTCAGAGTGGCCTTTCTAGTCCTGCCCTGGAGAACACTGCAGCTAAAGGCACTGGTAGGAAGCCGAATCCTTCAAGAATCATCCTGCTTCTCGCCTCTGACCTCTCTGCCCCTAGCACCATGCCTAGGCACGGGGATACCCTTCCCGTTGGGTCCAGCAGTTCACGACCGGAGCTGGGCAGCTGGTGGTCCACGGCCCCTCACTTCTCCTTCATCCTGTCTTGGCACATGGCTGCCCAGCCCACTTTGAGTCTGGCTCTGACCATTCAGTCCACTAGCGCCCGTTAGCTCAGATGGCACACCTGCTCCAGTCACCCGGTCCCAGGCCCTAACTGGCCCGCACCCCTAGCTGGCCCACGTCTGACCAGTACTTCTCTTTCTTCACTTGACTCTGCTTCCTCACTCTGGCCCTGCCTGCCTGGGCCTCTGCTGACCCCACTCTTCACTTTTGCAGTTGAAATGTCTGCCTGCTCTCTGACCAGATCTCTTTCAGGCCCACGGGACTCGGCATTTCAACCTGAGTTCAGTTGCACTCCGGGAGACAATCTTAAGCCATGAGGGCTGGGGAAATACTTGTCTATTTTAGTGATTGTCCTATTTTCCAAAATTGCAAACTCAAGAAACCCGTTTCCATAAGAGTCTAGAACAACAGATTGCATCTTCTCCACCACCACCGCCGCCCCCCACCTCCCCAAAGCTTCTGTCCCTGAAATGATGGATCCCTGAAGACTTCGCATTTTTAACTAGCAGAATGAAAAACTCCCACGGTTAGCCAGGCCTCCCCAGTCACTGTTATCCATCCAGATGACGAACTCAGATTACCTTTGGCCCAGGGTCCAATGTAAAGAAGGTAATTACCAAAGCAATTATTTACCATTCTAACATGTTACCGTTTCAGCATTTAATTAAAAGATTCAGCTTTTCCTTCTGGAATAATGAGCACCTTTAAAAAGTCGAAGTACTAATTCCCATTTATAACATTCACCTCTCTTCTGTCCGAGGGGAAAGGGAGGGGATTGTAGGCTGAGGTCCAGGATAATGACATGAACCTAAGAAATGGAAGACCGTAATTATGGTTAAATGGCCATAGCCAGTCACATCCATAGACTCACTGCCTCATCATTTGCAACCCAGTGCAGAATACTTCCCTTGTTATCTAAACAAGGAACCACTACAGCAGGCGAGGACTAAAAGCACGCACAGTTCAGACAGACCTTCAGCAACAGCACGGAGTTTTGTTGAAGCACCTACTAGGTGCACAGTGCCTTGGAGAGGTGACTTTCGCATGCCCCCAGCACTGCATGTCCTAGAGGTGGGCTGTGAATGTTTTAGGAAAGGTGCCTCGGGCTGTCTCGAGTCACTAGCCTGTCACAGAGAAGTCACAGTCCTTCCAAAGCTGCACCTACTCACAAACTGTTTTTGTTGGCGGTTGGTTCTATTTCTTCCCAGTAATTATTTTGTTTCACTTGTTAAAGAAAACATTACATTTTGAAATTGATTAATGTTAAAACACACATTTTTTCACTCTAACAATATATTATGTTTACTCGAGTTTACAGCTTCATATTTTGCTGTTCATTACCACATAAAAACTCACTCAGTATGATAAATACCACATGAGTCAAATGTCCGTCCCTTTCAAAATGACTTAAAGGAGAAAAGGCAAACAACGTTCAGCTGATTTGACTGAATTAACACTAACATTATTGTTCTATTGACTCTTTCTTGTCCATTGATTTTTAAAAGCCTTTAGCTCCCTTGCCATCCATTAAAACAAATCAGATGCAATTTGGTGCTCAGGACAAGAAAATGCTGTTGGGTGTTGAGTGAAAATGCATGGGGAAAAAATTGTGTCTGTGCTGAAACAGGACCTAGTAGAAGGCGCTGCTCATATGTTTCTGTAAACAACTTCCTTGCTTTTGACTTTCGAGGTTAACAATAGTGACCTTTGTTTTAGTTTGTGAATGCTTGGATCAGTCACAAGTGAAGCCGGATGGTGATTTGTAGAGGATGTACTTTATCTCTTATTTAAGATAAAGCTAGCTGGAATTTTACATGTTCTCCTATTTTTTAGTCCTTTATTCACTCTATTTGCAGAATTTATAGACTAATAAGCAACGGAACCAAAGCAAGAGGAGAGGGGAGCATAGCATATATTCTGTTGGATTAATAGGGAACAGTTTTGAAACAGCAGAACCGTTTGTATTGTCAAAATAACAATAAGCAAGAAACCTGAGGTCTGGCCTGGCCTGAGGTCAGTCAACATCTCAATAAAAAGTGAGGGTCTCAGCTTAAATAAAATCACAATGTGGCTCTCAATTAAATGCTGGTGTTTATGCTAATGAAGCTGTGTCTTTTGCGGGGAGAAATTCATCCCTTAACTACTAAATGAATGGCATTTTCTTTCTTTCTTTTCTTCATAAATACTTTTTTTCCGTTAGGCCCAGGGGTGGGGCTCACAGGTGAAAATCTCTTCGTTGTCCGCCAGCACTGGGAGAAAATCCCGCTCTGGTCAGTGTCTCCTCGTGGTGAGCGGTCCGCTTTCCTTGTGTTTCCCAGTTGCCCTCATCTAACCTCTTTAACACTTCATTGAAACCTGAGGTCGCCTTCCTTTTGGAAACACTGTTAACTCCCATTAAGAGTCCAGAAAAGTTGTATTTCTCCTGCTGGAGCGATGGAAGAAATGGAACACACACAAGAACAACCACCCATGTGACATGCTCTAAATTTGCTTGTGGTTTTCTAAATTTCAGTGCTAGCAGAAAAGCAAGTTGCAGCAAGGCATACAGTAAATGAAGATATTATGTATTAGAGAAGGGAATGAATCTGTCACTTTGACGGATTGTGAGGCGAAGAGCAGATTAACAGATTACTCATAGTCAGGAGGCAGCTCAGTGTGAAAAATGTGCAGGAAATGATAAGTGCGGGTTTGTGCTGATTTAATGATATTTTTAAACTACAATAACACTCTGGTAGTATAATATAATAAAGCACTTTGCTTGCATTTTTAAATCATCAACATATTTCCAGTTTGACCTTAAAAACATTTTGGACCATTCCCTATTAAAATGTGTAGCTTTCAAAATTAGAAAAAGGTACCATCTGGAAATACCACAGCAATGACCTTACAGGAAATTGCCTTTTGGAACCAGTTCTTTCCTAAACTAGCATTTGTAATACAAATTTTAATTATGTCTTTAAGCACACAAACACCACTCTTACTTTTTTCTTTGGCATTTGAATTACTTACAACAAGAAATTGTTATCTCCTCAAACAACCATTTCCAGTGAAATGCTTCATAGATGCCACTGATTTGTCTTCATATTTTCTTTGCAGGTTTTTATTTTTGTAGTTGAGATCATGGAGGGCTTACAGATAGTGGGTAAAAGTTGTTCAAATTTTAATTGAGTACTCTGAGTCATAGCAAAAAAATAAGATGAATTGCTTGTTTTATTTTATATTATAAATATTCGCCAGAAAGCAAAACTTTTTTAAGAGATTTGCATTTTTATATAAATCAAATTGGGATCTGAGGAACGTACTTTCAGTTAATATGACAGTGATGGACTGGCAGGGCCGAGAATTTTCAGAATAACAGTTCTATAACGCATTTAAATGACTTTTATTCTAACATCTTTATATGCAAAACCTAATATAAGGCTTGAACTGCTTCTTATCTTCTCTCAGTTCACCACTGATGGCTTGACATAGTTAGGTACAGTGAAACTTGTGAGGGAGTAAAATATTACATCTTCTGTCTAAGCACTTGTATCTAACCCAAGTACAAATAAGCATACTAACATGGCACGCCGAGGGCTTGAATCCCAGACATATTGTATCGAACTATGTCTGACATACACAGTGAAGGCTTCTACCAGATTTCAGCATGTTTTGTACATTTCCCCTCTTCTAATACAGTAATACTCTCAACCTGGAGAAAGTAGTCAAGCCAATGTAAAGAGATAGTCATTATTCTTCTTGGTAGAAACTCTGAAATGTAGGCGACCAAGGCAAGTTGCGTGTTTCCTGGCTTCCTTGCATGTTTACTGTCTGCAGCAGCAACTAACACGCTTTGCCGGCTAGTCCCCCATCTCCCAGGGCCAAGCACATTGTTGCATTGCATTTCTAAGTCCACTTGGTTTGGAACGGAGCCAGTTAACCAACCAGTTCTTGTTGTACTCAAGATTTCTTTATCGCCCCCAGAAACCAGAGACCGCCAGGGAGGCCGAAGCACGCATGCAAAAGCAAAGGGCTTTATTACGAATTTAGGTTCGCCGGGGCCTAAACTCAGGCTCACAGACTTTACAGGCGTGGTGGATCCATGCTGAGAGCGAGTGAGCCCCGAACAAAGGCGGGGCAGGACTTTTATGAGTTTGGGAAGGGGGAATTACAGGAAATTGTGACACAGGTACAGTGACCCAATCATAATGGTACAACAGTATTGGCAGCAGCTCTAACCATCCACGCTGTTCAGAGTGTTCGTTACTTTTGGCGGGACCCAATTACAACATTTAGGGTATCTTTGAAATTAACCAATTACAGAGCGAGTTCAGGGTGTTGTTTGGTGACTATAGGGTTAACTTTAACACTAGGCAACAGGGGCTTATCTAAAGTTCCCATTTGCAGGCCTCACCCTTAGGAATGTGGGGTGAGGTAGAGGAATGTGGGGTGAGGTAGCTGGGCTTTTCTGATTAGATACCCCCAGGCAATGTATGACTGTCAAATGGCCAAATGGTTCCAAAGAGACTGACCTTAGACCTTTTAGCTTAGAGGGGGAAACAGCCAGTCATGGCGTCTGTTAAGTTCAGACTTGTGTTCTTACATTCTAACTAATGCATGGTGGACAAAATGGCCCATGTGGTTGCTCGGCTGGAACATTTGACTGCAGGTGTAAGACCCTGCGGTCTTACCAGCCACATTCAAGATGGCAGTTGTTCATGTCAGCCTGGTCAATGAAGGACTTTGATAAACCGTTCCCCTGCTTATCTGTTTATGGACATTTAGCATGAGCAAAAAACAAACCTTTGTTGTTTTTAAGCCACTGAGATTTGGGGGCTGTTTGTTACCAAACATATCAGTCTTATCCTACCTGACACAATTACTAGCTATGACGCTGAATATATTTTGTCTTAGGATATGCGGTGTTTCATATTCTTTCATATTTGAAGGATTAGAAATTGGTTAAAATTGTTGAGCTCAGTATGGGATTCATTGACATAGAGTAGAATAAGTGGTTTTAGGAAGTGATACAGTGCACTGGTTAAAAGGACCGTCTCTGGAGTCAAAATGCTTGATTTGTATTCTTGTGAAATTGCTTCTCTAAGCCTCAATTAAATTATCTAAAAAGTACAGATTGAATTTTACTAACTACCTTACAGTGTTATTATAAAGATTAAATAAAATGTATGTGAAAGTGTTTTGCACAGGGCCTGGCATGTGTGTTTTCATTAAATGGTAAAAAAAAAAAAAAAAAGCAATGGTAGTGGTGGTGGGGATGTTGATAGGAATATTAGGAATATAAAGTTTTCAGGAAAAAAAAAAAGATCACACATGCTGAGAGAATCTGAGAATCCTGGAAAGTTTGAAGAGATTACAGAGATGATTTAACCCAGCATCTCTTCAAAATTTGCCTCTGCACATCTTTGCCCTTCCATTACTAAGCATCCTAATACTGAGCTAACGGGGGTTCCCTACAGCTTCTCCCTCTGGGTCCTAGTTCTCTTTCCAGAGCAATAATTTGAGTCATCACGCTTTCACATAATATCCCTTGAATTTTGAATATTGCTTTTTGGATGTTCCGTTTTCTTCTCCAATCTCTCATTTCTCCAACTTCAAGTCTACTTTCCATTCCTGGTCCTGGTATAGTCCTGACTGCCTTCCTTTGGACACTTTTGAGTTTATCAGATTGGGATTCTCTAAATTGAACTAGCTAATCTGACAGTTCAGACTACAGTTAGACCTTTAACCAGGACACAGTATGTACTAGTGTGGCTCGAATCACATTCATTGTTTTATTAATACCCACACCCCACTAATGGCTTATCTTTGGCTGTCAGTCACCTAAAAGTATCACTTTTTCTCCAGGGCCATTGCTATAACCCATAATATATAAGCTATATGTAGTTATCTCTGTATATTCACATATGCTTTTTCACCACAACCCATACCCATTCCCTTACCCAACGTTTTCTAAACACAGATCTGATTGTGACACTCCCATATTAAAACCCTTCAATGGCTTCTAATTGCTCATAGGATAAAGACAAAATCTTTCAGTGGTTTGCAAGGTTTGGGTGACTTAGTGCATGCCTACTGGGCCAACCCTATTTTGCATTGTTTCCCTTCTGGAGATTTTGTGCTTTAACTACACTGGCCTCCTTTCCTCTTCTCAAACCTGCCTAGTCCAGGGTCTTTTCCCATTGCTGCTCCTTCCTCGACTGTTTTCCCCTACCTTGCCTTCCATCTTACCTGGTTAATACCTATTCATCCATTATGTTTCCTCTCAAGTACCACTTCCCATAGGGACCCCCCCAAGCCTCTATTCATGTGTTCTCACAGCACCATTTAACTTCATTTCCATGTGATTATCTGATTGATGTTGGTCTCAATCTCCATACTATAAGCTCTAAAGGGTGGGAACTCTACAAAAAAAAAAAAAAAATGATGCGAGGATCTGACACAAAACTGGATCTCGGTAGATAGCTGAACCAATTTTCTTAACTATCAAGATCATTCTGAATCTCAGTCTGTCCCCCAGCCTGTTCTCTCTCTCAGCCCAATGTTTTCCATAAATGTGCCAAGCATGCTGTTTCTGCATGACATTCGTTATAACCTTAAATAGGTCATAGCTGAATGGAAACTAAAGGAAGATGTGGGCTGTGTTAATAAGATTTGTTCTATAGATTCCTGTCATTGGTGTCTCTGGTGACTGAACTGGTCTGTGTGCTAGAAAGGGCCCCTCGCTCCTGAGAAATGTTATACCCTGCTTTTAGGTAGAAAGAAGGTCAGGGTGCCCTTCCTGAATTTACTATTCTCAAGTGTCTTCAAAACAGTCAGTTTGCCAAAGCTGCATATTTTAGTGTGGCATGTTCAGAAACTTTACATGATGAATCTAAATTATTTTAAATTACAAACTGTTCCATAGTAAACTTGCGATGCATGATCATTCAGTCATAGCATATGATTCCTGGGATGTTACGCTTCACACTCATGTGCAGCTGTCCCCTGTCCTTTGGCCAATGCAGACATTGCGAGTGGACTGCAGTCCCCTTGCCCACTGAGCCCCACTGCAAACTTGAAATCCTTCTCCATCACATACTCCAGGCAATACTCCCAATCAGAATTAGCATGTGCTTTATAATCCATGTGTCTTCTTTGAGCTAGAATTTCTCGTATTCACTTAGTCAGTTAGGTTATCAAATAGAATCTATTCCCAGCCCTACAGGATTCCCGAACCCTTGAACTATCTCCTTGCTGCATCTCCTACTCTAAAAGTCATCGCTGCTCTTCCGTAAAACCTTCCTTGACTGAAGTGAAATTAGAACTGTTCCTTCTCCAGAAGCCTGAACTCAGTCCTCCACATCAACCATGATTAAAATCCTACAACATTAAATAGCACACATGATACACTTTTTAATTAATTAATACGAGTTCTGCCTCTGGCAATGGCAGACTTGGTTGCTTCACACTGACTTCCCTCTGAGAACACCCAGAAATGGCAGACAAAATATGAGAATCATCTGATTAAAGCCACTGGAGACCTTCCAGGACAGTGAGAATTTATGGGGCCTCACTCCAGAAGAGAAGGGAAGCAAGAGAGGCAGCCTGCATGCCCTTGCACTTTTCTCAGGACAAATTATACTTTGGAAAGCAGCAGCTGAGAGGCTGAGGAGCCAAGAATAGCCTCCAACAGCCTCGTCAGCTTAAGGGACAAAAGTTGGAGTCTCTGGGTCTTTGAAGAGAAGGGACATAGTAACCCCCAGGGTGCTACCCTTCAGGCCTATGAGTTAACATCTATAGACCAGCTTTCTGGAGAATTCAAGACACATTTTTTTTAAGTTTATTTATTTTTGAACATGAACGAGAGTGTGAACAGGACAGGGGCAGAAAAAGAGAAAGAGAGAATCTCAAGCAGGCCATGTGTTGTCCGCACAGAACCTGGCGCAGGGCTGGACATCACGAACTGTGAGAACATGATCTGCACAGAAACCAAGAGTCGGAGGCTTAACCCACTAAGCCACCCATACACCTCGAGGCACATTTATTTTGAATCATCCTGAATGCTGATACTCTGACCTTACCCTCTTGCCTGCCAGAAGCAAAAGATCACATCTAGAGGAATAAAACTCAACTAGAACTGTTGTCCAATTAAAATAGAATGTGAGCCACATGTTTAAATTAAAGTTTTCTAGTAAGATTTAAGAATTAAAAGGTAAAATTTGTTTGATTAAGTTACTTAAGCCAGTAAGTATATCCAAAATACTATCATTTCAGATATCATTTGAGGGAGGAAGGCTTTTTTCTCTACTAAGGTTTGAGTGACTGGTGGGAGTCACGTTCCCAATGTGAATTCATTGACAGCCTATTAACAGGAGGAAAGTTTTCTACAGATGCACGTGGAAGCATTCTGTAAGGAGACCCCTCCCCACAAACAGCCAGGGGTGAAGGTTATACATCAGCTTAATAAATGGAGTCATGGAGGAGTTAGGGCTTCAGTGGGAAAGGATGGAAGGTTCTGATAAAGCTTGTTTACACAATTTCTTGGAATATCTAGTTGCTAAAGGTCAGCCACCTCCCTGACTGAAGACTTTCCCAGAATAGAGGATTTACAGCAGCTGAGTCTTGAAAAGCTCTGCTTCGGTCAGATAAAGGAAGTTCAGATGCGATTTCTTGCTGTGTGTGCTATTTGCCCAAATGTTTTCATCTTAAAGGAGTCTTTATGTCATTCTGGTTGGTTGTCGGTCCCTCCGTAGTCAGGATAAAACATTGTATTAGTGAGACGATTTGTCATATTAAGACCTTAGCATCCAGTGTGTTTCGTATTTACGGCCCATCTCAATTCAGATTAGATCCATTTCAAGTGCTCAGTAGCCATTTGTGATTGGTGACTACCAAATTGAACAATAAAATTCTAGAAAGCAATTTCAAAGAATAACTTCATGGTCTTAAGATAGGTCTCAAATTCCAGTAACCATAAAGGAAAATATTGATAATTGGACTATATTAAAATTAGGAACTTAATAAATAACACTACTCAACAAAGTAAAAAGGCGTGTCACAGACAGGAAGAAGATATTTGCAAGACAAGGAAGGACCCAGGATAGATATTAAGTCCAGAATATATGAAGAAGCGCAAATCAGTGAGAAAAAAGAGGCACTCCAAAAGAAAACAAAAATGGCCGAGAGACTTGAACAGACATTTCACAAAAGAAGGTATCCAAGTGACCAGTAAGCATGAACGTGTACACAGCCATTTTAAAAATCAGAGAAATGCAAACTAAAAGAATACTGATTCCACTGCACTTTATCATAATGGCTAAAATACAAAATATCAATGATTTTGGTGTAGGACCTAGAACTCTCACACCTAGAACTGCTGGTGGGGGAAATAATTGATACCACTACTTGGGGAAACTGTTTTGGCAGCATCTACATAAGCTGGACATAACCATACTCTCTTCCCCCAACAGTTACCCTTTTAGAGATATGGCCAGTAGAATGCATACATATGTGCACCCAAAAACATATAAACTGTGGGGACCCACTCAGACCAGCAGAGTTGATATAAGGATTATGTGACAGTGAAACCATCTGAGCTACAGAGGATGTGGAAAGAAATCATATCTGAACTCCCCTTCTCTCCCTAAACAATTCCCATATACACATGGAAATAAACTTTGTCATTTTTCCCGTTCACCTGCTCATTGTCAATTCATGTGCAGTTCAACCACTGGACCCACGCTGGAAGGGACAGTCTTTTCTCCCAACATACACACATTCATGATAGCTCCAACCGTTTACAGCCCAATCCCCTTCCATCATAGAAGGCATAAATAATTTGTGATATGTTTACACACTGGAATACCATTTACTCTCAAAAACATATAATACTGTATGTAATATTCAGGGAAAGAAACTAAACACCTGAAGAATACATGTTGGATTCCATTCATAAAAGATTTAAACACAGGCCAACTTGTTGGTAGCATTAGAGTTACCATGTGGGCTATGTTTTGGGGAGCAGGGAGTGTGGTGATCAGGAGTGCGGGAAGCTTCTGTTCTTGGTCCAGGTGGTGATTACCATCACTTTTGGATCATTCATTGAGCCGTACATTTATTACCTGTGCACTTTCCCATGCGTATGTTTCACATGAATAAGAGAACCATTAGTGTAATTCTTAGTCTAGCATAGTCAGTTTGCTCTTTCTGGCATTTTAATGTTTCTGTTATCTTCCTATCTTTTTAGATATTTACGCGTGGTAAGTTTTCTTTAGAACAAGGACCATATTTAGGTTAAATAGAAGCTGGAGTAACACTATAAATAATCATGATGATGATGGTAGTTTGGTGATGCAAAAGAGGTATTGTCCTTTCTGGAAAGCCCAGTTTATTCAGTAGAATGGTCCAAGCGGCAATAGAATTCTGATTATTACCTCCCAGTGTTTCAAAAATAGCATTTTACCATCATATTTGTTCAAAAATCTGTTTATCATCCATATCAGCTTTCACAATATTTTTCATTAACCAAAATGTTACCGTTAGCACACCCTGCAACTTCTGGGAAATAAACCTAGTCAACTAAAGATCCGGTCAAGTCTCCCCAGCTCTTTATTTTACTGTGCAACCAGCCAACACTGGGGAAGAATTAAATTGTCATTCACCTCACAGAGCCTTCTTTTTAGCATATCATTGTCTTATTTGACTCCTGAACATAAAAGAATAACCAAACTTTGAAAGGAAAATGGAAATCAGTACATAAATATAGCATCTGATAATCTGACACACTTAGTGATGAAAATGATACCCTGTAGGTATTCCTTACAAAAGCCCAGAGAGCTGAATTAGAGCATTAAATTAAACCCCACCTACTCTTTCTGCAGCATTAAGTCCCATCATTTTGTTGAAAGGTTTAGATGGTTTTATTTGTATTCTGATTTTAAGGTAATTATTCTCTAGTTAAAGTTAGAAAAGGTTGAAAAGTTTTCCGCTCTCTATTTGCTAATGATTTAGTTGTAATGCATTTAACACATAGATGTCCCAGAACTCCAAAAAAAGGTGTTATATCAAGTTGCTTAAGAGTGAATCTTTTTCTGTAATTTCAGATACTAGTGACTGCTAACACTGTCACCAAATCTGTCACTTACTGGCTCCATCTCTCTAGCAGGCCCCAAGTGGTGAGAGTTGCCATAGGCTATTATTGCTTCATTTATTCCCCGCCACAACCTGGTGTGGTGTTTCCATATTCCAGGCAGGATAAAAAAGGCACAGTTTAACCCAAAGATTGCAAGCCTACAAGGAAATGTAAGCTCAAATCAAAAACCATGCAACTTAAATTATATGATATGTTGGTACCCCAAATACGTGTCTAATGCCCAGCTCCACTCTGAATTATCAAGGTGTTTTCTGTTGCCGTGGAGATAGTCATTGCTGTTGCCACAGTCCAACCCCTAGCCCCTTGTTCATCAGATACGCAGCATGGGAATATGTTAGCATTCCATTTTGTGACCAATCAAGCCTTGCTGGGTCTTAGGAAATTGATCCGAGAAGTTGAGGTGCTCAATCTAAAGTCATGGGCTTTGGGGCACCTGGGTGGCTCAGTCAGTTCAGTACCTGATTCTTGAATTCAGCTCAGGACATGATCTCATGGTTTGTGAGATCGAACCCCACACTGGGCTCCATGCTAACAGGATAGAGCCTGCTTGGGATTCTCTTTCACCCTCTTTCTCTGCCCCTCCCTTGTCCACTTGCATGTGCTTACTCTCTCCTCTCTCTCTCTCTCTCTCTCTCATAAGTAAAGTAAGTCATGGACTTCTCATTCCCCAGTGCCTCCTCATTACTCCTTGTAAAGTGTTCTACACATGTTAAGAGCTTGAAAATATCTATGGATTCTCAGTGATAGTGATAGGACTTCTTCAATAAATGTGGTTTAAATATGAAATTTATCTTATTCATCTGAGAGGCTGATTATATTAGAAACATTCATCCCTGAGAGATGACCCCAAACCAGCCATCCTGTGGCTCCCATTCTCCCTGTGTATTTAGGACCAATCTGTATGAAACAGGTTGGAGTTTTTATGAGGACCTCTACTTTGTGCTAGAGCTGTTAACATGAAACAGCCTTTTATTTAATTTTTTAATTAATAAAATTATTAAATATAAGTTTATTAATAGATTTTTAGAGCACTTTTTGCTATCTGAAATAATATTCCTTCTGTAGGGGAGGAAAACCTTATTCCTTCTACCCCTCCAGGCTCACCTGAAAATTAGAGTGGCAAAGACAAATAACAAGAGAAAAATAGAGACTTACTAACAGCTGCAAAGTGCATACACACTGAAGTTCTCAGCGATGAGTAACTCAAAGGAATGGTTAGAACTTGGGCTCACAAAGCATCTTTAAAAAAATCTATTTTGTAGAAAAGTGACAAGACAAAGGAAAGGGACTTTGAGCCTATAGAAGTGGCAGATTGTGGGAGGGTAAATAGGGTAGCAACCAATGGGAGATAAGAGCAAGTTAGTAAGGTTTGCTATAGATTCCACTTGTGTTGTGGCTGATAAGAGTCTAGAGTTGTCTCCAGTAAATAAAGACCCTCCAACCCGTCCTGGTAGAGATAGGGAAGACAAAGACTTTTTCTTGTGTCTTCTTCTTATCATTGCCTTCAGCTCAGAATAGCCCTCATGTCAAAGTGGCACATTTGGGGATGGAATATTCTGAACCCCTCCACTTCTCTGTATACTTGTTTTTTACCTCTCTCCACCTCTAGACTCTAAGCTCCTTGTGAATGGGGGCTGTGGCTTGGTCAGCACTCTCTCAATTCTTGGAACAAAAGTATACAGTGGCAAGAGCAGGCATTCAGATATTTTTTAATGTTTCTTCAAAAATATGAAGATGAAACTTGTTGTTTCAGGAGACAGCTGTTTGCCCTGCATCTTCAAAGATGTTGTGTTTATTTTGAATGAGACATCCTTATTCTATGTGTATCTTTCTGCTGGGTAGAACAGTATTTGTCTCCCATAGAAATGTAATGTTTCAGAAGGACCTCTTTAGAAATATCACAGCTTTGGGGCGCCTGGGTGGCTCAGTCGGTTAAGCAACCAACTTCAACTCAAATCATGGTCTCACAGCTTGTGCATCCGAGCCCCACATTGGGCTCTGTGCTGACAGCTCAGAGCCCAGAGCCTGCTTTGGATTCTGTGTCTCCCTCTTTCTCTCCCTTTCTCTCTCTCTCTCTCTCTCTCTCTCTCTCTCTCTCTCTCTGTCTCTCAAAAATAAACATAAAAAAAAGAAATATCACAGCTTCATACCATTTTCCTTTACCTTTCATTTTCTGTCAGGAAAATATACTCAGTAGACATCATTAGTATGTGTACATTTTCGTGGACACGAGACGGGACCCTGTTCATAAACCCAGCAAAAGTCCAAGAATGGACGCTGGCCTACCGTGGGTCTCATGCCTACCCCCATACTGAGAGGAAAGGAAGGTCTTAGCACACCTCCAAACCACATAAAGTTGGCTGCCCATAAGATTCTCAGAAGAGGAAGAGGATACGTGGCCAACCAGAATCATAGGTACTACGATACCTTACTAGTGGGCAGGCTTGAACTCTTCAGGAGTTCACTCCAGAAGTATTTATGGAGTGATTCCTATATGCCATGCATACTCTTTGCTTTCCACCTCTTCAAGAAACCATGTGAATGGGAATGATATTGAGATTACCTTGAATTCTTTTCAATTTATTTTTATGTAAATTATTTCCATATTTCCATAATTAAACTATTTTGGTAACATTACATGCAACAAATGTATCTGATTGCAATACTCTAGTTAGCAAGTATTTATTTGTGCTCTTACTAAATTCTAAGCACAAAGAGAGAGAGAGAGAGAGAGAGAGAGAGAACTTTTTATCCCCAAAAGATTGAGAATTGCTGTTTTCATGGACAGAATTCCAGACTGTGTTGCGAAGACAGACTACACAAAATATAATCATGACTTTAAAGTTATAACTGTGATTTTTAAGAGCAAGAAACAAGCCGTTAATAAACCAATCTTGCGTTAGACATCTTGACATTTAAATTGACTTCATGCAAATAAAATAAGCAAATTGAATTTTCCAATTTATTCATCAGCCACTATATAGATGCGTTTCACATCCACATCTCTAAAATGTAATAAGAAAAATTTTATCTCTTTATGTCTGGCATGTCTGTTCCTGGTGAATTCCATAACCAACTTGGGTGACACTAAACAAATCTCACATCGCTTTTTTTTTTTTTTTGTCTTTGTTTTATTATTGTGAAATCTTTTCAAGTACTTGATTTTTTGTATGTCTGTACAAGCCTTCTGAAGTTACTGCCCATTTCTACTACTCGGATGAAACTTATTCTTCTGGCATGGAAATGTCAAGGGGAAGAATTGCAATGTTTATGACCATGGCCCTCATCATAAGAGAGTTTTTACTTTATCCTGACCTGACTTTGAACGTGTAGGAAAAAATGCTCAATTTGTAACCTTAGCTAATGGCGCTACAATGTCACACTTCTCTGTTTAACATTCAGCTTTGTTAATCAAGAAAACCAGATTGGCTCTCTGCATGTTGATTGAATTGATTACAGCTGTAGGCCTTGATAGCATTTTTTTCAAGTGTCTCTAATTAATCAGACAATGCTTGATTAGTTTTTTCTGTTTTGAGGAGATAAACTGACTTCCTTGAGAATTTTCACCCCAAAATGATTCCCCTCCAGTGAAAGGTAAAGGATAAGTGAGCCACTGCTTGGTTTTCTGTGACACAGAGATCTTTACTCTTACAGCAACTAAAAGAAAGAAGGAAGGGAGGGAGGGAGGATGGAAATAGATGATGGAAGGAACGAAGGAAGGAAGGAAGGAAGGGGAAAGGGGGAGGGGAGGAAGGAAAGAAGGAAGGGAGAGAGAGATTCTCTGAAAAGCAGATTAAAATATAATATTAAGCTTCTTTTTCCATATTTTCATGAATACATCTTCCAGAATGGAAAAGTCTGTGTGTTCCCTCTGAGCTTTTCGCATCTTCCAGCTTTCTCGTTGTAACCACTCTTTATAAAGTTAACTCATTGAGTTGTCAGACATGACAGTTCGAATCTCAGCCCAGGAACCATTTTGTTTTAATAATCAGGATCATAGATGATGTGTTAAATAATAATAATAATAATAATAAGCTGCCAACTATTTTTTTAGTCCTATCTATAACATTAGGTAAAGCAGCTATTGTTTATGCAAATGAAAACATGACAATTTCCAGGGACATTTCCAACATTTATAAAGACCCAAAATGTTCTGCGTTCATCATTGAAGTTGGTATTTCCAATGGGGAGGGCTGCTAGGATCAACACAGATGTGCACATTGGCATGAGGAAAGCACTGTTTTCCTCTCTCCTTCCCTATTGGTTGAGGGGCCAACCTAGACTCCTGTTTCCAGGAGCTGTGTTTCAGAAAAGTCTTCCTACAGATGTCATCAAATTAATAGCTCCTGAAGAGAGAGACTCTGCCTTTAAAAAGGAAAGTGGAAGAAAACTCAGTGAGAGCAGAAAGATAGAAGGTGAGAAATTTCTCCACCCACCCCCAAACCCACGTTTCCATTTTCAGGTATGCCAATGGTTAACAGTTTCTTGTGCATCCTTCAGAAACTTTTAATGCCTATTACAAAGAAATATGTGTTTCTTTCATGTTTTTTCAACATAAATGAAGTAAGACTCTATACTGTTCTATAACTTGCTTTTTAGATTTTTATTGAATATGTTTTGGACATCTTTCTGAATTTGCACATAGAGGTGAACACATTCTTCACTAATAGCTGGACGTTATTTCAGTGTTTGAGTGTACCATAATTTATTCAGCCAGTTCTCTGCTGATGGGCACGCAGGTGGTTTCTAGCTTTTTGTTACTGTAAACAGTGCTGTGATCATCGACATCCTCATGCACATATTTTTGTGAGCTTGGGCAAGTATGTGTTTACAATAAATACCTAGTGGTGAAATTATTTAGTCAAAAGATAACTTTGATAGATATTACCAGATTTTTCACAAATTTGCATTCCTACCAGCTCACACTGAGTCTACTGAAACTTTAGAACTTTTGCCAAGCAGCTCTCTGTCAGTGGTATCTCATTATTTTAATTTGTATTCCTTCAATTGTTTACATGGTCAAACATCTTTCCATCTTGGAGGGTGTGTATATGTCTTTTCTTCTGACCTGACCATTCGTATCTTTGCCTACTTTTCTAGGACTACATCTCATGTTTGTTCAGTATCCTTATGTATCCCACATAGCATTGGACACATGGACCCTTAATAACTATTTGGGACGCACAGAAAAAATATAAAATATTCCTAATTAGAGTGTAAGATGCCTGAGGCAAACTGCCATCTCTAGAGACCCTCACTCTCTTAGGAAGGAGGTCTTCTTAGGAGACTTCTGTACATTACAACATTATTTTGATCTGATGGGAAATCAGTTTTGTCAAAGAGAAGGTTCTCTGTTCTTCACATGTATTTTCATACCCAGGTGTACTAAATTTCCAAAATAATACCATTAGCTCTTGTCTGGATTATTCAGCAACAAAATCCTAACTCATCTTTCTGGCCCCTTTCTTATTCATAACCCCACCAATCCATTCTCCCCACAACTGCTATTGCAATCTTTCTAAAAGAAAATCAAAGATTCTTCTAGTTCTTAAAGTCCTTTGGTAGATCCTCAGGGCCTTTAGAATAAAGTAAGAACTTTTTTTTAATTTTTATTTATTTTTGAGAGAGAGAGAGAGAGAGAGAGACAGTGCACAAGCAGGGGAGGGGCAGAGAGAGAGTGAAACATAGAATCCAAAACAGGTCCAGGCTCCACACTGTCAGCACAAAGCCCAACACGAGGCTCAAACTCATGAACTGTGGGATCATGACCTGAGCCAAAGTCATATGCTTAATCAGCTGAGCCACCTAGGTGCCCCTTAAAAGTAAGAACTTTTTGGTTTGCCATCTAAGACCCTTGCCTTCTTCAGCAGTTGACTAGAGTCCCGTCATCTAGCCCATACGTAGGTATGCCCCATGCCCATCATTTCACACTAGCAGAGGTGCTCCCAGCTCTCCATGCCTTTCTGTGCTATTTTTTCTACAATATTTTTCTATCTTTTCCCTATCTTGCTGCCTCATTCTCATCCTTCAGTAACAGCCCTTTCATCACTTTTTCTGAAACGCCTTACCTGAAACCTTCTCCTAAATGTTGGTCTAATGATCCATCTCCACAGGACTGAATTCCCAAAGGCAGAACCATGTCTTACTCCTCAGTACCAGGCATAAATTCTGAGACACTCTGGAGGCTCACTAAACCTCTATTCAATATGAAATCATAAAACAACTATGCTGGTAACCGTATAGAGAAGCAAGGAAGGGCTCAGCCTTTCTCCATGTCATCTCAGGGAGATGGGTATTACTGTTCACATGCTGTAGTTGAATTTGATGGCTGATGCATGGATTTGGTCCTCTAGAGTTGAATTATCTGCTGTATCTAATGAGTCAGTGTCTGTAAAATGGTCCCAAGATGCTATATCATTAATATTTTTTAGCCTGAGGGAAAATACTGCCAAACAGGAAAGATATTCAGTTCTACAGAGAACATATAAAGTATATTTAATAGAGTAAGAAGAATTAATGATTTTTATGATCTGTTGGAGCATTGAGCACTTGGAGGGAGCTGGGTTCTCTCCATTTTATGGATTTTCTGACAAAACCATCGGGCAGGAGAGATGATTTTGCAGAGGCCAGAAGAAGAAACAATATGATTTCCCCTTTGTGTGACTGTTGCATGTCTCCAAATAAACAGGCTGATGAGAGATGAAAACACAGTGCTTCTCTATGCAGTGTGTTTCCCAGCTCCTGCGGTGGGAGAAACGCAGCCCCATTCCAGATCCCACCATAATGCAAACATCTTCTAAGCACTTCCAGGATAGGCGGAGGAGACAGATCGGGGAAGAACAATTCCTTCCCTGGCCCCTGCTGCTGTCCGTGCCGCTCTCAGAGCGCCTTCTAACCTCCCAATCAGGTCTTTCTCAAGAGCTCGTCCACTACCCACTCACACCTGGAGGTCCTTCTCTTGTAGCCCTGACCTTCCTTCCTATAAGTTTTCATTCAAAACCATTTTTTTTAATTCCAGTACAATCATTCAACAAACATTTGTTGGGCATCTATTATGCATCAGGCCCATCCTGAAGAAGACAGACATGATTGCCTGACATAGTGGAGTTTATAATCTGGACACAGCTTGTCTTCCAGGTTCAGAGACAGACGTATTCTCACTGTGTCCTCACGTGGCAGTAGGGGTAAAAGCTCCCTCTGGGGTCACGTCTATGAGGGCACTAATCTCATTTATGAGGGCTCCACTCTCACAACCTAAGCACCTCCCAAAGCCTCATCTGCAGACACCATCACAGTGGGGATTAGTTTTCAACATAAGAATTTTGGAAAGAACCTGCCCTCGATAGCACTAGGTGACTATGAGAAAAGAGGCTAAGGGTGTGGCACTCTCTCTGAAGCCTGGAGGTGGCATGGTGGTGGTGGTGAGGGGAAGGCACAGAGATATTCTGTAGAGATAGGACCAGACTCTGTAAAACTTAAGGCCAATGTAGTGATTTTGAATTTTGCCCTAAGAGCAAATTTTTAAAGACTCACTCTGGATTGGATTAGTGGGAATCCAGATTGAGTGGGGGAAGAACAAGAGAGAGATCGTAGAAGCATGGACTAAGATGGTGTCAGTGGGTATTAGAGATATGCCAACATATTCAAGAGCCAAGGTTAGGACCTAAATATTTCCAGCACATCTTCCCTTGGAGAAACCACCAAGACCTCAGATTCCTCACGTGCTAAACCAAGATCCTGGATTGCCCAAACTGCTTTCCTCTCCCCAGATTCCAAATGTATTCAGTGGTACCAACACTGTTTTCATTCCCAGAATCCAGACTCTAAGCATCCTCATTCTCTCTTCAGACTAGCTTCCTCTGTGTGATAGGAAATATGGTAACCAATGACATCCAACTTTTACTTCTTTTGACTTCCATCTCTACTAGAGACTGTCTCTCCTCTTCAGATCCAGTTTCAGAAGTTCTAGGGAAACACAATTGCTCCATATACGGACCAATCAGCTCAGATTTCAGGCTCATGTAGGAATGTGGTAACTCCCAGGAGGCCATGTGGTTACAGGCTGCTGTTCCAGAGAGCAGGGGAAGGAGTTCTGGACAGTCCCTTAGCTCTCTTCTACAATGCCTGGAAGAGAGGTTACAACTGTTCCTTGAAAGTGCCATGGGGAAAGAAAGGAAAAATAATTGGAGATGAAAAGAAAACAGATTTTGCTTCAACATGAGAAAAACACATTTAACAGTGAAAGTTTTTGAAAAATAAATATGGTCTTTTGAAAGTAGCGCATACATAGTTACTGATATTCAGGTATAGATTAGGTCATCACTTGTGGGAATGTTATAGAAGGCAACCTCAAGCACTAAGAATCCAACACTGAGGTTAGAATATTCTTGTGGAAACCCAACCAAAAATTATACAATAGCATCTTAATACTTAATTCCAGTTCATCTTAAAAGATATACAAAAGAGTTCCCAACTTATAATTTGATCCGCTTACTTCAAGGGGGAGATAAAGCTTATGAAGAAAAGCTATTTAGGTTTCAAAAAAAAAAAAAAAAGGAAGAAAGAAAGAAACATATTTTCTTATTTTTTTTAATCTTAGTAAGCATATATCTGAACCAATATTCTGTTTTCTAAGGCAGAAAATTAAATTTTTCTGTGATAGCTATATAGAGGCAAGATGTGTGTCTCCAGATTTGCCGTAAATTGTGTGTGCCAAGCACATGATGAAGAAATGGTAGCATGCTCCTGGCAGGTGGAGAAGGAACAAAATGGAAGGAAAATACAGAGAGGGTTGCAACCGTATTATTGTTAGGGAAACTTTCAACAATGAGTGGCACTCAGTATTCTGAACTGCCAAAGAGACTCTTTCAATAGTCATGCCCTTGATAAATAGGGAGGAAGTACCTACTCTGTGCCGGGCACTCTGCTGGGTAAGAGGCAGTCAGGGGAGAACATATACATCAAATGACCAAACAAATGAGAATGTAATTATGAGCTGAGACAAGAACTCTTAATGAGAAGATCACAGTGGCTCTATTTGGAGTAACAAACAACTCAAGTAGATTGGAGAGGGTGTGTTGGAGAAGACTTCCTAAGACAGTGATGCTTGAGGTAAAATCAGAAGGCTGGGTATGACTTTACCAGGCCAAGGAAAGGTTAGAAAGTAGAAGAGAGCATGCTCTAGACAAGGGGGCACAGCCTGGCCAAATGTCCCATGGTAGTAGGGAGCGTGGCATATTCCAGAAATTGAGGAAAGACCAACATGGCTGGAACTTAGTGTGTGAGAGGGAGAATAATGCAAGATGAGGTTGGAAAATATACATAGAGACTTGTTTATGCAAAGCCTCAAAGGCTGGCATAAAGATTCGGGTTTTTCTCTCAAGTACAATGCCCTCCCAGTGATGCTGAGGGGTTTTAATAGGTTGACATAATCAGATAGGAATGTTGGCTCCAGTATGGCTGCAGATAGGGAAACCCGAATGAACAGCAATGAGGTGTCCAGTAAAAGTGTTTGTGGGGCACCTGGGTGGCTCAGTCGGTTAAGTGTCCGACTTTGGCTCAGGTCATGATCTCACAATTTGTGGGTTCAAGCCCCGCATCAGGCTCTGTGCTGAATGCTTGCTGAATATTCATAGCCTGGAACCTGCTTCAGATTCTGTGTCTCCTCTCTAACCCTCCCTGCTCATGCTCTGTCTCACTCTATCTCTCAAAAATGAATAAATGTAAAAAAAATTAAAAGAAAAAGTGTTTGCTACAGAGAACATGAGGCAGGGTCATCAGTGAGCATTGGTGGTGAAAGTAGAATTGGTGAGAAAGTTGGATTCAAAACGCATTTAGGAGGAAAATCGAAAGGAGTTTTCGTGAGAGCCTGGAGAATGTTTCACTTCCCGGCTCCTTGCTCTAACACAGAGCTCATTCAGCTAGAGTCAGCAGGCCAGATCATGGTCATGGCAGGGGTTTTCTAAGTAAGATTTTATTGGAATATAGCCATGCCCGTTCATTTACTTACTGTTTTTGTGTGCTTTCACACTACAGCAGCATAGTTGAATAGTTGCAACAGAGACCTCATGGATTGTAAAGCCCAATGTATTTTCTATCTGACCCTTCACAGAAAAACTGTGCCAACCACGGGATTTGCAATGCTAGAAACACCACCCCCACGATATTCCAAGGTGTAGAGGTACCTAACTTAGGAGTCCAGAAGTCAATGACTGGGCTTTAGGTGATCTCTGACCTCCTAAAACTGGAAGTAAAATTTGGTATTTATGTATGTCTTTCTGGGAAAACAGTATTCACCAGCTTTGAAAACGAATTTGTGGAGGTGCCTGGGTGGCTCAGTGGGTTAAGTGTCCGACTTCAGCTCAGGTCATTATCTCACAGTACGCGAGTTTAAGCCCTGCATTGGGCTCTGTGCTGACAGCTCAGAGCCTGGAACCTGCTCAGATTCTGTGTCTCCCTCCCTCCCTGCCCCTCTTGACCATCTCAAAAATAAACAAACATTAAAAAAATTCTTTCAGTCAAAAGCTAAATAAATAAATAAAATAAAACGAATTTGTGAATCCCCCCAAAGAAAGATATTGCCCAGGCCTGTCCCCAGTCTGTTCCCTGGTCATAACAAAGTTTTAAAACCCACATTTCCTTCAATGAATAAGAAATGTGCACGGCACCACATGATAAATATCATTAAGTATTGGATAGAAATTGCTGCAAATTGCAAAATTCCTGCTATAAGATCTCCCATATAAATTTTTCACTGGCTGGCTCCTCTTACCAAGAGTTTTATGATAATAGGTAGGTCAGGGCTGTAAATAAGAGCTAGGATGAAAAATGTCTCTGTATCTTAGATCTTTTTTAGATTTCTCAAGTAATTACCCCCAACCCCCAATACATACTTCAGTGTATACAAGATTGTAGAAGTTTCATTGCAAGAGAGGTCTTAGAAGGGACCCAGCAGGTGATCTGATCGGCCCCACAGCAACCTTTGTGAACAGCCATGTTCTAGTTCATTTTCTGCTGCTTAAAATGTTTCTTCCATCTGACTGTGAGCTCTCTGATTCCCCAGGACATGACACACAGGAGTTCAGTACCAAATATGTTCTACCAAATATGTAGAGAGATGATTAAGCTAAATTGTTGACCTCATATCATGTATTTGTATATAAGTATATATGTATGCACATATATAATGTATTTACAGAAAACACATTAATGAAATAAATGTATATAAAAATTGTTCTTGTAAAAAAATCTTGTTTTTATTTTTTTTTATTCTTTATTTTTGAGAGAGAGACAAAGAGACAGAGTGGGAGCAGGAGAGGAACAGAGAGGGAGACACGGAATCCAAAGCAAGATCCAGGCTCTGAACTGTGGGCACAGAGCCTGACTCGGGGCTCAGGGCTTGCTCAGGGCTTGAACTCAGGAACCAGGAGATCATAACCTGAGCCGAAGTTCGATGTTTAACCAACTGAGCCACCCAGGTGCCCCCCCCCCAAAAATTCTTGGTGGGTTTTTTTTTTTAATGTTTTTTCTTGAGAGAGACAGAGAACGAGCAGGAGAGGGACAGAGGGGCGGGGGAAACACAGAACCCGAAGCAGGCTCCGGGCTCGGAGCTGTCAGCACAGAGCCTGACACGAGGCTCGAACTCACGAACCATGAGATCATGACCTGAGCTGAAGTCAGATGCTTAACTGACTGAGCCACCCAGGCTGAAAAGGAGGGGGAAAAGAACTAATCCAGCTAAATTTAGAACCTAGTATTTTGACTAAGGAATAAAAAGAACCCTAAATAGAGAGTAGGTTTGGAGTTTTGATTTGTTTGCTTAGCAATTCTGAAACTACTTTTGGTATGTTCTTATAGTTTAGAACATAAGTAAATTTATTGAGGATAATGGGAGCCATGTTCCTCACCATCAAAAGGAGTTACAAACATGGCAAGAGAGATGAGAATGAACATGAGGTTGTGTTGGTACTGGAGAAATGAGCCTATAGTTATAGACGAGGGACCATCAGACTTTTTCTGTAAAGGGCCAAATAACAGATACTTAACCTCTGTCTTTGTACCACAGCCATAAACAATACATACACAAGTGAACATGGCTTTATTCCAATAAAACTTTATTTATAGACACTGACATTGAGTTTTATATAATGATCCTGTATCATGAAACAGTACTGTTTTAATTTTCCAGCCACTTAAAAATGTAAAGGCCATTCTTGTTTTGTATAACCTTATACAAAAAATGGGCATTAAGCCAGACTTTGCCCATGGGCCATAGTTTGCCAACCTCTGTTTAGATAGAGAAATCATAGATGATAGATGGATAGATAGATAGATAGATAGATAGATAGATAGAGATAGCAAATGTGATAAAATGTTTAAATTGGGGAATCCGGATGAAGGATGTATTGGAGTTCTTTATACTCTTCTTGCAAAGCAGAAGTATATTTTTGCCTTTCTTAAAAAAAAAAAGCTGTAAATCTGAAATTATTTTAAAACAACTGAAAAATTCACAAAATGAGGAACCCTGTACATTTCATAGCTACTTCTGAGAAGGAAAGACATTAATCAAATCCTTGGCCTAAGAAGTGAATGTCTTGCCTTTCGTAACGGCCCCACAGCCCTCATCTACGTTTTCCCCCACGTCCATGGACCATGAGCAGGAGCTCCTCGTGTCGGTGCGGCATTTGTCACTGGGGACGTCACCACATGATAACATTATTATTTCTGTTGTTGTTCGTCCTCGCTCTCCAACACTCTTACTGAGTAATGAGGTCACTGGAGCTGGTGATTTGTACATGACCTTGTAATTTTATAATAATGTAGGAGTTTTTGGTCTGCTGTAATGAAATGGACTAAATAAAAGGTGCTTATCAGAAAATGCCCCATTAGCTTGGAAGTCTGTGACAAATCCTTTCTGATGTCCTTAATGTGTTATTATAAAATCCAGTTATACATAATGTTCACCTTATTTCATTAGCCATAATCTAGTGATAGCTAAGGTGAGAAGTGACTAAAGTGTCTTAAAATATTGCAAATAGGAACTGGGTAATTTTTACACTGAGATACATTTTTTACTAGAAGAGTGAATGGTTTTCATGGAAGACTTCTATTGTAGAGACTTGTAACCATTCTACCATCTTTTGTTTAATTCCAACAAAATCCAATTCCTCCCTGGTTTTTCATTGTAGGTAAAGATGTGCTATGATTTTCATTGATAATGAAGACAATGATGGTCCTCGCTGAAATTTATTGAATGTGACTCTATATCCAGATCCATGCCACATTTTTTTCATCCTTTTTTTCCCCCTTTTAATCCTAACATAAAACTCTAAGGTACTATTATTACTCCTCTTTATAGAAGAGGTTTATGATGTTAAGTGACTTGGCCATGTTCTCATGTGAGGGAACAGGGAGCCGAGATTAGCCTGGAGAGCCAGTGCTCTTAGTTACCGGTGGGACTGTCTCCGATTGTAGAGACAGTAGGAAATACAGAAATTTAGAAAGACATTGTTTAGTCATGAGGACATGCTCCTGTTGAGAAGAGTAAGGTAAACAATACAGATGCAAGGTAGACAATATCAGGGGCGCCTGGGTGGCTCAGTGGGTTAAGCCTCCAACTTCGGCTCAGGTCAGTTCTCATGTTTGTGGGTTCGAGCCCCGCGTCAGGCTCTGTGCTGACAGCTAGCTCGGAGCCTGAAGCCTGCTTCCGGTCCTGTGTCTCCTTCCCTCTCTGCCCCTCCCCCTCTCATGCTCTGGCTCTCTCTGTATCAAAATAAATAAGACATTAAAATATTAAAAAAAAAACAATATCAGTGCAAGCAGTAGAGCTCACATGGGAACATCCTTCACATTTCCTTCCTGCTCCCTTCCCCTGAGGAAGCTCAGTATGGAGTTTGGAGAGGAGGGAGGCTGGAAGTAGGACACACAGTGACTTGCGCCCTCTGGAGGTCATCCACATGCATCACACGCGCGCAGCTACCTCCTAAGGAGGACCAGGACTGGAAAAGAAGGAAGGGGGAAGAGAAGTGAAGAATGTCGTAAATGAGGTTGACAGTTGGAGGCAGAAAGACAGGGAATGTAGGAGGGGCTTTCTGGAGTGGTTTTTGCCCCCATTCTTACCGGGAGAACTGAAGGAATGGGTCACTCAGGGACCCAGCTCCCCTCACTCTTCCTGCGTTTGCCCTATGCTACTCTAAGGCACTTAGTGAATGCCTGCAGACCCCACCATTGTGGCTGGTTCCTGACCACTCCAACCTTCTGTTTTGGAATGCTGTCGTGGAGGTGACATGTGACTTTGCCGGGCTTTCTTAGGATCATAAGGAGCTTTGTCTTTGCTGCATGTCTTCTGAGTCACTGAAATAACTGTCTTATGTGAGAGGGATTGTGTACAGTGTAACAGCCACCATGATAAACTCTCAAGAGGAGTAGTCATCTTTAGTTGACATATTGCGAAACAACTAGTTAGTTCCGTGCTTGACATTATATTAATCAATTTACAGAACTGAATATTAACTTCTAAACATTTTGTCCTTCTGAAATATGAAAGAGGGGGAAATGCTTTGTTGCGAAAGCCCCAGAAAATTAAAACTCCAGGGGCAAGATGAAATTTATATGTGAAATTGTAGACCTGTTGTTTATTGACTTTCTTCTTTTCTTTTTAGGGACTGGTTAAATATGTTGAGCCCACCGATTGTTCCTCCTAGTCAACAGCCAACAGAACAGCCTCTAGATTCTTCTGGAAGCTTGAGTGCTCAAGGTGGGAATATGAAAAATGCTATGCATAAAAAATTAAAATAGCTAACTACAAATAGAGAAAATCACTCACTTTGAGATGCCACTGTTTTTATTAAATGCTAATCACGTAGGCTCGCACCCCCATAACGAGGTAGCCTGTGCCTTCATTTTATAGAATGATAAGTCCTTTGATATCACATTGACCTTCATCTGGGTTCCAGCTCTATCAGTTTCTGCTGTGTGACTTGTAGACTTTTGGTTACTGCATTTGTTTGTTTGTTTTGTTTATTTTTTGAGAGAGATAGAGAGCAAGTAGGGGAAGGGCAGAGAGAGAGGGAGACAGAGGATCTGCAGCGAGCTTTGCCCTGATAACCAAGAGCCCGATGTGGGGCTTGAACCCACAAACTGCGAGATCACAACCTGAGCCAAGTCTGACGATTAATATATTGAGCCACCCAGGTGCCCCTTGGTTACCGCATTTGTAAAATTAGACTGGTAATAGTGTCCACCTGAAAGTTTTTCATGAAGACTCACTAAGGCAGACTGTACACGAAATGCTTAGAAGAGCACCTACCAACACTAGCTGTTCATATTGTTATAAAGTATTCACATCACTAGATATGTGTTTTCATTAATACATGGCTACTTGTCTTTAAAGAAAAGGCTGGTACTGAGTTATAACAAGTAGCAATGGAAAAATGGGAAGGAAGCAGGAGTGAAAACTAGCCTCAGGTTTCCTTTGTTGGTCAGCATCCTAGAAGTGAATCATTAGTTTTTGGTTGTGAGCAGGGAACACGATTGTTAGGAGTGCATAGAGGAGGAAGGGAAAAGAATCTTCGGTGGGAACGGAGAGCTTGAGATGGAAGGGGTAGAGGAGAGGCAGAAGGGCATAACTGGGAGTGGCAAATCACCTCAGAGTGGGGCTCCCTGAAACAGTCTTCGGAGTTGAATTTTGAAGATGGAGGCGCTACATCTGAAGTTAAAAAAATAATAATAAAGAAACTGAAGCCAATACAAACGGCTCCACAAAGGTGCCGTGGTTTTTCCCCCTCACAGCCCCAGGGAGAAAGGGGAGCGTCCCATTTCTCCTCAGGTATGGGGAGTTCGGAGTGAGGGCTCACACATCTCAGTTGTATGTTTTGGCCGCCCAACGGATGGGGATGTCTCCGTGATTTACTGCCTGAAACAGATTGTGCCCCTCAAATTGGGAATCTTTTTAGAGGTGTACATTTACATTTACTTATGACAGAAAAATAGAATCTCGGCTGTCAGAAGGAGACCTTGCCGTGAGAGAACAAATAATATGTTATGGTAAGTGTCCTAAACAAACCACAGGAACAGAGAGCGTGGTCCTTGAGCACAGGCACCCAAGATATATATTGGTGATAAGTAACTGAAAGGAGGTCTTAAAGTCACCATCGCAAAGTGATGTTCTGACAGCCAGGAGCTCAGTTATGTTGAAGGTAAACAGAACTTCCATCGAGGGCAAATTAACAAATTAAATTCCGAGGGTTGTAGAAATGTTCCGGCCGGTGTTAACCAGAGCTGCCCCACTTCCGCCTGGTAGCCTAGGTTTTTATCAGCTGTCCTTTCCCCTTCTCTGATATGCTCAAATGGTTTGCAGCTAATTAATAGCATCAAAAATTAGGTTTTGCCGTTTGGTTCATCTTTACATGTTATTGGCTTAGTTTTAGACAACATATCCATATGCCAAGATAGCATTTGTAGAAAGTGTTTGTGAGAAGGGTGCCTGGGTGGCTCAGTTGGTTAAGCACCCGACTTCAGCTCAGTTCATGATCTCACCATTCATGGGTTCAAGCCCCGCATCAGGCTCTGTGCTGACCGCCCAGAGCTTGGACCTACTTTGGATTCTGTGTGTGTGTCTCTCTCTGCCCCTCCCCATTCACACTGTCTCTATCCCTCTCTCTCTCAAAAATGAATAAACATTTAAAAATTTTTTTAAAAAGAGTTAGAGAAAAATAAGGGTTTTGAGTATCTGGTTGGTAACATCAGAAGGAAAAGTGAGACATGGCTGTGGGCGGCGCAGCGCTCTTCCCGGGCTCCTGATTTATAATGGCATTAATTTAGGGCCATCTGCCAGACACTGTGCTAAGCCGCAGTGTCACAGCAGCACCATCAGGAAGGCACTGTGTGTGTGTTGCTTTTTACAGCTGAGAGGACTGAGGCACAGAGTTCCTGAATTCCTTGCTCAGGGTCACACAAGTCATCGGCAGAGCCCGGACTTGAGTCCAAACAACCCGGCCCCACAGCCCAACCACTGTTTTTATACTTTTTTGATTTTGAACCAAGTACCTGGATTACATACTTCAAAAATAATATATGTAAAATCAGGAATTGAAGTTTTATTTTTCTGTTCACAGTTCCTGATCTTCAGGGAAAAAAACCAAAACATCTCAAGGGCTAAGTAGCTAAGTTTTTTCTTTTTGTTTTTTTTAAGTTTATTTATTTATTTTGAGAGAGAGAGAGACAGCGCTAGCTGGGGAGGGGCAGAGAAAGAGAATCGCAAGCAGGCTCCGCACTGTCAGTGCACAGCCTGACACAGGGCTTGAACTCATGACTGTGAGTTCATGACCCAAGCCGAAATCAGAGTGGGTCACTCAATAGGCTGAGCTACCCAGGCGCCCCAACTAAATTCTTGAAAGGGAAACAAAACAAACAAAAAACAAAAGCAGACCTCTGGTCCTTGGTTTGAACCCCGAACCTGCCTGCCCCTCCCATCCACCCTTGTCAAAAATGACAAGTGGCCGCATTTTCCCCATGGGAGCAGGGGCTCAGGGGCCACGTTGCTCTGTAGACCAGGTCTAAGGGGCCGAGGTGCCGACTGAGAGACAAGATCACCAGACTGCTGAGCTGACAGGCCTGGGTGCTGGCTTGTCACCCACCTGCTCAAAGCCTCTTCTAGACAATTTTATCTAAGTAGGTCAATCTGCCCTCACCTTGTTACATTTATTTCATGCCCTTCTCACGGTTTGTAATTCATGATTTGTTTTCTCCTTTAATGTCTTTTTTCCTACATAGCCTGTGAGTTTTTAAAAGCAGAGACTTTGTCAGTTTGCTTACTCCTGAATCCCAAGTACCTTACACATTTTCGATAAGTTATTAGATAACTCTCTAAATTTTTGTTAGTAGGAAGACAGGAGGGGAGAAAATGGCAAAAACAGAGAGAAATGTCCTTTTTTATACCAACGGGGGGGGGCGGGAGGGGGGAATGGGTCATCCACTTTTTCATACTTTCAGTTTTTCCCCATTCCAATTTTTTAGTATATTAGGTATATTTCTAAAAATTAGACCATAAGAGTATTGAACCTACACGCATGCATTTGAGCAGCTGAAAATGGTTGTAGGCCACCCAGCAGTGGCTCTTAAACTTTACTGATCGGCCGTGAAAACTTTTCTTTCAAATGGATTTCATATGAAATGCCAGCATATAAGAGAGAGAAAACCAGAATTGCTCTGCCTTAAGGGGCCAGTTGGAGTCTCAGAACCCTGCCCTGGGGCTCCGGTGAATCAACTAAAAACACTGATGCGTCCACCGCCCTCTATGGGACTTTGTATAAGGCCGAGGGCTCAGTCCAAGCCCTAGCTAGGATTAGGACCCAGGCTTCCCCCACATCCATGCCTCTCTGCGGAACCCGTGAAGGTGGTCAACAAGGAAGGAGGGTCTTGCGTCTTCAGATGCCTAGCATAAAAATAATAGCTAAGGTTTATTTTGTCTTCCTGCGACCCACACCTGCAAGCGCCTGTTAATTCCCATAACAGCCTACCGAGGTGTAGCTACTGTTGTTCCCCACCGTTTACACGAGGACACCGGGATCTGGGGCCGGGAAGGGACGTGCTGAACCCCCACAGCTCCATCACAGGTGGAGAGGCCAGACCTATCTGTGCAGCTGGAGGCATAAGTACAGATGAACAGCAGCGAAGGATGGCCTGACTAACGCACGGTCCTAGAAAACGCTGCTGTACAAAAGTAACTGCGTGTTTTAACCTTAAAAACAAAAGAGCAAGTTGTCTTACCAGCAAAATGAGTTCATTTAGGAATAGCAGAGGCATGGCAATTCAGGACACGCAGCTATGGCAAAGCGTTGGCAAGCCTGAAGAGCAAAAGAGAGGAGCCATACTTTGTAGAGAAAAAGGAGGAAATTGGGAGAGGCTGCTTTGGAGGACCGTCTGTGGGAGTATAAAAGTCTGAAGCAAGGGTTCAGGGGAGGGACAGTTTCTCGCTAGGTTGGCTAGGCTATTGCTTGCCAAGGAGAAAAACCTTCCTTCCTTCTGCTGGGGCAGTAAGGTGACCTTCTTTCTGCCCAGGAATGTGGTGTCAAGCTGCAACAGAAAGCTTGTGCATGGGCACTGCCCCTTCTGACCTCCCAGCTCCATTTCAGATGGGGTCTCCCTCCATTCATGTCCATGCATGTGCTACATTGGCCTTCGAGTCTCTATTCAGTACAGGTTTGTGTCACGTACAGTTTCTGCTCAGACAGAACACCTCAAGTGCATAAATGCCACCTTAAAGCACACAGCCATCTGCCAGCAGAGCCAGCCGGTGGCAGGAACAGGGTCGAACTCCGTGCCTCTCGACAGGAGGGAGAGACGGGCAGCCCTCCGCGCTTCCTCCTGGGCTGCGGCGCACTTGCTGAATGTCAATTACCACGGGCACACGAGCCCTTGACACTTAACCAAAAATGTGTTTTCCTGGAGCGCGTGTGAAATGTAAAAATGGGAAGTTATGATTTCAGAACTTACTCAAGAGAACTACCAAACTGACCTTTGGAAAACAAAGCAGACTTTGCTCGAAGAATAGTTGTCAATTTGTTTTTGACATTTGTTCCTTTACAGATAGGACCCTTAAATTATTCATGCGTACCAGCTCCAAACTGAATAGTAATGACCTCTCATCAGGCCTGCAACCCCTCTCCTGCTGTTTACGTAGATTTTGAGTAAGAAAGACATTCAGAAGTGCTTTTTGAGTTGCCAGAGTCTCATAAAAATAACACTCTTATACCTTTTTTTATGGCAAGGCCACATAGAATATTCCTTTATGAACACTGGTTAATCTCCCACGAGACATAAATAGACAACAGATGCTTATTTTATAGATAAAATATCCAAATTACTAGTCAAGAATTTAGAAAAACCTCATGGCTCCCTGAAGCTAACCAGAGTGGGGGGGGAGATCTGGCTGTCTGCTCTGGGTCCAACAGGAAAGTCCTTCCAGAATCTTACTTCCTGCCACACGGTTATTCGACATTCACCGAATACTCCAAGTCTAAAGGCGGTCTTCTAAAATCCGTTTTATTAATGAGCATACAGACATTGTGCTTCATTGAAGAACCATGGTGTCTCCAAGTGCTTGGCTTGGCAGCTAGGACACAGTAAATGCTTCATAAACGTTGATAAGTTGTGAATGCATGACTCATGGGACACAGAAGGATGATTTGGTCTACTCTTTGGAGCTTCCTTGTATCTTCAAGATCTATCTACTTAAGGTGCAAAGGAGACCTTCCCCCCACCCCCAAAAAAGCAGTACTGGCAATGTAAAAGTAATAAAAGAAGCCAGCATCAGTAAGCCACCGGCATGTGCTCGCCACAGTGTCGCGTTTTCCTGTGTTAGTTCACCATGACTTCTCCCTACACTCCCAGGTGTGGGGCTATATTATGTCCCGCCCTGTACAGGTGAAACAAAGGTCACTGCCTAGGTCACAGAGCCGCTGTGGAGCTGGACTCTGACCCAAGCCTGTCTGACCCAGCGATCTGCACCCTTAACGCCCACGCTGCTATAGGACTGCAGAATTCCCTTTAGGTCAGTAAGAACCATAGGACTGAAATGTGCACTGCAATTTTTTACCTTTAGGAGGTTCTCTTTCTTGAAGCTTATTATCTGGATAAGATAATATTCTCCTCAGTACTCTCCTTAGACCCTTAGCATCCCCACCCCAATGCTCAGCTTATATAATGAGTCATTAGTATCTGTGACATTCTTGAACCCAGAGTCCCCACCCCTTCCCCTGTTAGGCAAGTAGTTGCCTTTTGTTCTCAGATTAACCTTGGGGAAGGGAGATATTTTCTCTTAAGCAGCTATCCGGATAACAGGGGTGTTATCTATTACCTGCGCGTGTCTTTTCCGCACCGAGGGAGTTGGGGGAGGGCGTGGGGAGCTGGTGATCCGCACCCTCACTAGTATAAAGAGATGCCTTCTTTTTAGGAGTCCTGGAAGTGAGCCCTGTAGTAGAGTAGTAAACACATTGCTGATGTCTGACGCTCTCTCTGTTATTCCAGAACCGCCCCTACCTACTTATTCCCCAGATGCACCCCAGACAGGGTCCTGGTCCAGGACTTCAGCTTCCCAGGCTGGAATTGGGACGCATTTTTCCCTCGCTGCAGTGTCGCTGCCTGGCCCGAAATCAGGCCATTGAGACACTGTGGGCTCCACAGGCTTCAGAGCTCCATAGTCTGGCTAGGGACTCCCCTGGGGTTATAATAAAATGCATTCAGAGTTGTAAGTCACACATTTCCAAGCAGCACAATTGTTTTGTAGGGTTTTTTCCCAGCTTTATTGAGATAAAAGTAACATGTAACATCGTGTAAGTTTAAGATGTAACACTGCGTAAATTTAACTCCATGATTTGATATAGAAGCACACCGATGAATCACGGGTGGAGACTACCTGGAAAGAATGAAACTGCAGCAATGCCCAGTTAATCAACTAAACCCTCAACGTGTTGCCTCAAATGGCACTTTCCACGTAAAATATAGCCACTGGTTTTTGCAAAAGGGCTTGATGTACTTATTTCCCCAATGAAACCTGAACTGTAAGCATAGCATGTTCGTTGCCTTCCAAGAAACAATACGGTTTTCTAATAGAAGAAAGTCTCTTCTCCTCCTTTTGTACCCCATCATTGGTCCTTTATCTTTCTCCCATTTGAGGACATGTATTTGCTGAAAACCAGAAGTCAGGTCACAGTCGACTTTCTCAGTGCAGGGTTAAGTTTGCCCCACTGTGAGAGGCGTTGGTGGGAGAGTTTCAGAGCACCTTGTGCTCTGCAGGGTCTTATCTAAAATGTCATCCCTATTGATCCCAAGGCTGACTGTTCAGAATGGCGATCCCTCCCCATCGGATTGTTTAAACAATAGTGCATTAGTATGCACATAAAAATACAGTCAATCAGTTCTCCAGATCTATAAGAGAAAATGCATTAACTTTTTTTTAAAAAAATTCTGGATGGCAGCGTCAGAAAATCGAAAATCAGGCGCGGTGTCTTGATTCAGAGATCCTAAATCTGATAAACTGGTGCCACATCATTCCTTTTCAAGCTTGAAGACACAGCCTGCACACAGAGGTTTTCCATTATCTATGGTTAAAATGCAATAAATATAGATAATTAAGCATTTATATTAATAGACTTTCAAAAGGTGGATTGGATGGATTGTTCGCCTGAGCTGATCTAACAGAGAGAGGGCACCTGATATTGCTGCCTTTGATCTGGCTCCGTTGGTTTTTCTTCTGTTATTGCTGTGAACCAATTTCAAAGTGGATGAAGCTGGAAGTTTGTAAATAGATTATTATCTGAAAGGCAATTCTACTTCACTGGAAATGACTTTATTATGTGGAGAAGAGTAAAAATGTAATTTGGACCCCTGTCCAGATGCTCTTAGTCTGGTAGCAGAGAATGGTTTTATTTGTTAATTTGTCCTTTTAGAATTTCTGTAGCCAGTCTTTAAATAGAGCAATTTAGCATTTGGGGGGGAAAAACAAACTCTGCACCATCCAAGAATATAATTGAAAATTACCCCATATCCATGCACAATAATTACCTTTCACAACATTTCCCATTGCTTGACATCATCGTGGTAATTGCTTAATGATATTATAATTTCATTACGTAGGGATTACAATGGCTCAAAATGATGTAAATTGGAGGCTTTGGAAATTAAGTTATAATGAAAACAAAACCCTTTATGCAAGCGTAAAGCACTTATTTCGATGTAAAATTATACATAATGTCACCCAATTTTTGTACAAGTGTCATTATTGGTAGAGTTTTAAAATTCATCCATTGGAAGCTTTAGTCCTAAAAACCACAAAAACCCGCTTTAGTCCCGTGGTCATAACGGACGAGGAGCCGGCTCTGCGGTGGTGCATCGAAACGAATGCATTACATAGCGGTGATTGCTTCAGTCTGGATGCATTATGTAGCAAAACCCCTACTAATGAATTGGATCCACCTCGATCCCTTTGCAGGTGGAGATAAAGACCCATGGCCCATTACAACTGTTATTTTCATCTTTGAAAGATTCCTGACTGGTCGTAAAACGTGCTGAGTTTTCTAACTTAATAGCGCCAGCTTAAAATTCTATCTTTTTGGAAAGTACCAGCCCAGAGTGAGCTGAGCAATTAGATGGCATGTAACTCTGACATGACCCCCCCACCATGTGTGGATGGAGTCAAAACAAAGCATCAGACAGCAGACCCCTGAGATACGGTGACTCGTGATCATTTACCTCTGTGATATGTGATTTTAACATCATACCTGATGGAAAACTTAGTTTTACTTTTGGAAAGTACGTGATTTATGGTGTAAGAACTCTTTATTTTATGATGAATTCATCATAATGTACTTTGTAAAACTAGTGGGGGTTTGTGTTTTGTTCAAATCCGCTATTTTATTTTCTTTGAGTAGTAAAAAATCAAACAGGTACAGTTTGGGGGTAGGGAATAAGGTGTAAGTCAATATACCTCTCTTTTTTTTTTAAATAGTTTATTGTCAAATTGGTTTCCATATAACACCCAGTGCTCCTCCCCACAAGTGCCCTCCTCCATCACTACCACCTCTTTTCCCCCGCCCCCTTCCCCTTTAACCCTCAGTTCGTTTTCAGTATTCAATAGTCTCTCAAGTTTTGCGTCCCTCTCTCTCCTCAACTCTCTTTCTCTCTTCCCCTCCCCCTGGTCCTCCATTACGTTTCTCCTGTTTTCCTGTTAGACCTATGAGTGCAAACATATGGTTTCTGTCCTTCTCTGCCTGACTTATTTCGTGTAGCATGACACCCTCAAGGTCCATCCACTTTCCTACAAATGGCCATATTTCATTCTTCCTC
>NC_043711.1:25855048-25878144 GCF_006229205.1 Suricata suricatta | reverse complement strand
TCATTTATTGAACAACTACTATGTGCCCTGGGCTATGTATTACGCAGTGTCCAGTTTCTTCTTCCATAAAACCCTCTGAAATAAGTCTTGTTATTCACATTTGATAAATGAGGGGACGAGGGTGCAGTGAGGCAAAGTAGCCTGTGAGTGCCCTTAGGCCATTCGGGCAGTCAACAGCAGATCTCCTCTCTGTCCCCTCTGCCACTCTGCAGTGGCAACTTCCAGTTGACTCCGTCACTCATCTTCAGCAGCTGCTTTTGTTTCATGTGTGAATGTGCCATCCACACCTAGACCTAGTACAGACCGGATCGATGTCATCACAGAGCAGGCACACATTAGTTACTCACGGGACCTGTTCCCTGAAGCAGTCCAAACAAGAAAGGGATGATGGATTGAGTATCTGAAGGTAAAGGACATGCACATCCTCCTTTTGATGTGCAGAAGTGACCTAATGGGGGTCGTCTTCCATGTGAAACAGCCACTTGAAAAGCATCCCCAATCTCTCCCACTCGGAGAAAGAAGGTGAAGGCACGTCCCTGGAACCACTCTTAAGGTAACAATAGAAAGAAAAGGAAAAGCAGCCTGCCTTCTCTGATTTCCTGTTCTTAATTAGAAACCGTGCAGGGTGCTCAGGTCAGCTACCGCCATTAGTGTGGCCATTAGCACAGCCTCGTCATACTTCAAGGACATAAGCCACTACTGCAGAGTCCCAGAAACTCATCAAAGGCACTGCAGGGACCCACTGGATGTGCTCCCACGGTGTGCACAATAAAATCTCACACAAATGGCGGCCACGGTCCCTGCTTCACCCTCCCCGGGATCCACATTCCATTTCCCGGTCAGCTCTACTGTGTGGAAAATTCTTCCTTGGGCTGTGCCAAAACCTGGCTCCTTGTAACTTTCGCCCAGTGATCCTCTTGCTGGAACCCCACAGAATCTTCTCAACTTCTCTCTCACTTCCCGCCTTTTATCTGCTTGAAGCCAGATGGGCTGTGTTACCTCAGGCTGTGTCTTTTCCAGAGGGAATAAGCCCAGATCTTGCCTCTGCCCTCCCACACGGACTGTCTCATCTTTGCAGTTTTTGAAGTATGAGAGATGAAATTTCTTTTGCTTCCAAACCTGAGGTTTTCAAATGGAGGACACCTTTACAATTTTTTACGCTCTTCCATGTTTAAATTCCTGTAGTGTCATAGCTCCCCATTGAATGTGGCCACATCACCTTCTTAACGAAAGCATGGTGCACGGATAGTAGAAAGAACACAGAACTGAGAGTCTGGAAACCCAGGTTCATCCCTGACTCTGCCTCTGCCTCATCAAGTGACCTTGGATGAGCTGGTGAACTCTGCAGACCTGGCTTCCCCCGTCCTCCAGCTGGGCACGTTAACTCCTACTTCCCAGGATCCAGAGGGTCAAGCGAGCAGCTGTGTGGGGAAGTGCTTTCTAGGCCACGGAGGGCGCCACCAGTTGCGATGTTAGCAAGCAGGGCCGAGGTCCTCATTCCTTCCAGGTAGCTCCATGGGTCGGCTCCCCTGCTGACACTGTGTGCAGCTCATAAGAGAGTCGGCCGATGCCGTTTTTGCCCAAGACAATGCACTCTCCGTGAGACCAGGGCCTGCTTCTTACCCTGCCGTGTCCCCAGCACCTCGCTCAGTGCCTGACGCGGCGACAGTCATGTTACGTGTCTTTGGATGGTCAGAGGGATGGCTGTGGTAGAGTCTCAAAACCCCCACTCTGCCACCTGCCCCCCCCCCCCCCCCCCCCCCCCCCCCCCCCCCCCCCCCCCCCCCCCCCCCCCCCCCCCCCCCCCCCCCCCCCCCCCCCCCCCCCCCCCCCCCCCCCCCCCCCCCCCCCCCCCCCCCCCCCCCCCCCCCCCCCCCCCCCCCCCGCTCCCTGGGACTTCACTCTGGTTTGTCACTGCCCCGACAGTGTCCGTGCACCAGCCTGGTCTGATGTGGGCTGGAAAAGATGGGGTCCCACCACCTTCTCTTACTCTGGGTGGTGACTTAGGATCATAGACTTTGTTTTCACAATCCTGCGTTCACGCTTTCCAAAAACATCCAGTACTGACGGAGCCTCCATTACCTGCCAGCCTTGCTTCTTCTGAAACTAGCCCTGGTGAGCTCACAGCCCAGACTGCATTTTCTCTGGTCCTGAGGAGCCTGTGCTAAGGGAGAGAGAGGAGTGTTGTGCTGCTCACCCCTCTTCCCTAGGCTGCTTGGATGCTCTCCAGCTCAGGGAGGTCTTGCCCTCTCGACTTCTGGACTCTTATTACGCGGTTTTCAAAAGTCCTCAGGAGGCACTCACTTGCTGATGATGGCATCAAGTGCACAGGTACTTAGCACAGCACCAGCACATAGAAGGTGCTCAGGAAACATCTTAGTAAAACAGTCTTTTTTTTTTTTTCTGTTCCATGCCATGTGTTGAAAACCAACCAAACCTGCTAATAACAGGCAGCAGCGGGGCACCTGAGTGGCTCAATCGGTTGAGCATCTGACTTCAGTTCAGGTCATGATCTCACAGGTCATGAATTCAAGCCCCACGTGGGGCTCACGGCTGTCAGCATAGAGCCCGCTTTGGACCCTCTGTCTTCTCTCTGTGTTCCTCTCCCACTGCGCTCTCTCTCTTTCAAAAATAAACATTTAGAAATAATAATAAATAACTTAGGCAAACCATCTGAATGGCTGTCACAAGGGACAGTCATGAAGCCATGTCCATGTGACCAACAAACCTGACAGAGCTTCCTACCACTAATAAAATTACACATCATCCAACAATTTTCCATATGTATTCCATGCTCTGTATCCTAAAGGACATTATCATTTTAATTCAAGTTTATTTGGTAGCATTTTTAGGGTGCATTCACACAGCTCTGGCCCATGAAGAAGTCTGGAACTGTCACCCCCAAGTCTTGAGTCCCACCCGTACCCCTGACCCCTTTAGTCCCTGGGCCTTGCTGCTTTCTGGTCTCCCTCCCCGCCAGGTCTCCACGCTCAGCGTCTCTTGTCCTTCCCAGCGGAGCTGGCGCATCTCCCGCTGGAGCACCGGGGCCTGCGGAGTCCTCAGGCCCCGGTGCTCCCCACGGCTCCGGCCTTGCCATTCTGCCCAGAGAAAGCATCTCCCGGGAGGGCTGGAAGCTCCAGCCTCCTTGCCCTTCTGCCCTTTCGGTTCAGGAATTCCTGGCCGTGCACGCAGCTAACGTGTCTGTGGCTCCCCTCCCTGCAGGTGAAGAAGATCCGAGCGTGGAAGAGGACGAGGAGGTACTGACTCTGCTCTATGACCCGTGTCTGAACTGTTACTTTGATCCCCAGACAGGGAAGTACTATGAGCTGGTGTGAGGCTCCCTCCGGGCCAAGATGTGCCGGCCTCGCTGGCGAGCAGGAGGGCGCTTGCGACTCCGCCGCGTGGGCGCCCCAGAGCGTGTGTGTCCTGCAGGCCTGCAGAACCCAAAGTAACCGAGAGAAATAAAGTTATTTGGTAAATAATGCCAATGGTAAGGATGCCTACGCTCTTGTTGTAGATGCGTGTGATCTTTTTAGCAGCGAAGGAATTAATACAGAGACAAGATTTTAGGACTTCGAATTGGTTTTTGTTTGTTCGTTCTCATCCTACATAGAATTTTTTTTATCTCTTATAATCTCATGGAAACAAATTAAGAGTTATTAATTCAAAAAGTTTGCAGTGTTACTCTGTAAATGATGGCTTGATACACAGAAAATGTATTCTTGTTTTAAAGATATCTGGGTACCTTTGTTTTATTACCTGTTTGTATTAAAAATAAAGTACGATGGTCCGAAGAATACCTTTTAAACTGCCTCCTTTTATTTACCTTGCGTTCTTTACTGGAATATTCCAAGATAATGTTTACCTTTCCCTTAGACTCTGAGAAAAGGAGACCCTGTGCACTGGCCAGACTTTACGATCACGTGAAGGTTCATCCAGAGTTCGCCAAAGAGCACAACACGGTTAATCACTTAAGCCACTTCTCGCTGTGCTGTGCTTTTAAAAAAATGATTTTTACCAATTATCTCTGAATTCTAATAATATTTCAATCCGGCTCCATGGATCCAGATTTAAGCAGCCATCCATTTGAATACCCTGCACACCTCACTATTTCTGTGACTTGGCCTGGAGAAACGGGGGAAGCGATCACTATAACCCCTCGCTGTGCTACAAGGAAAAAACCATGTGCTTCGAACTGTGTGCCAAGTATATTAATATTGAGCACAAGGAAGTACTTACATTAGCTGGAATATTTGTTATTTAATAAAGATTTTTTAATAAAGAAGAGTACCATTGGAAATGAAAAATTATTGGTGTACAATTGGATTTAATGGCAGTACTATAATTTCATTTAATGTTGCTTGATAGAGGAAATAAGAGCTCTTTTTTCAGGAATAGATTTGGGCTCCTGTTCAAAAGATCATACATTATTTAGAGCCATGTTTCTGTCTGATAAGCTTTTAATCCCACTGTTCACAAAGTATACCTTTGTTATGAATTTTTCTCCAAGATGTTCATACTTACAAAATGTAAATAAATAACTGAGGCTTAAGAAAGCATACAAAATGATAAAATAGTTGGGCTATCTTGGTTATGACCTTGAAGATTGGAGGAGAACCTGGAGAGCCTGGATCCTGCTTTAGTGAGTTTCAAGGCCCTGTGCTTGTTAAGACTTGTAGTTACAAATATCAAAAACACCATAAGCTAAAAATACCTAAGGATGCAAGAGTGCCTCATGAACCCCAAGACAGAATGCTCCAAACCTCCACATGGGTTTGAGCTAGAACCTAAAACACTGGGTTGGGATTCTTAAATTGCAAGCGCCAGACAGACACCTTTGATCTTAGAATTCAAAGACTTGTTGAACACTCAGACCCCAGGAGGCACAGGAATCTGGGCAGCTCCCAGGATCCTATAGCAGGAGCTAATGGTTTCTCCCAACAATGGTCACCAAAATGACAGTGCAGCCTTCTTCTGCTTTGAGACTCTGCTCCAGGAACAAGAGGCTGGTCAGCTTGACTTGTCAGTTATCCCCAGGGCCACATGGAATGGGAAGGAGAGGGTCCCTGAAGAAGAAGACATTGTTAACAGGGAAGGATGTCAAGTAAGCAAAAACAACAGATGTCTACTTTGAGAGTCTAGAAGCATTGCCACTGCCGTTCACCTCTGGTTTGTTTGCAAAATGAATTATTTCTCCCCATAATTCTCAGCTCCTGTCCACCTTCCAGAACATTCAGCCATTCCACAGCACATGCATGCATCCACAAAGAAATATGAGCTCTGGATTTCAATTCAAAAATCTCAGACTTGGTCATTAAAGTTGCCTCTTTGGTCCAATGGCCACCAGAAGCCTGTGGTGTGGACAGAGAGAGGAAGGCAGCTAAAGGGTGTCTCATGAACCAAGTAGACACTCCAAACGGTATCTACACAAGCTCTTATTATCCACCTTTTACATTTTATTTGTCCTTTTTTAAGGGAGTAGCTTCATTTCTGTTGAAGTGGTTTCTATGCTCCAGGAGAGTTGAAGAGTTAAAAAATAAAAACAGACATGCTCACGCTGCCAATTTTGAACCAAAATGATATAGTCAGTTAGCCTGGAAATTCGTTGACTAGACTATACTGCTTCACTGGTCATCAAATGTTGCTGCGCATTAGAATCTCATGAGAAGTTTATAAAAATATGGAAGCCTAGCTGCACCACCAGTGAGTCTGATTTGATTGGCCACAGCTGCAACCTGGGCATTAGAAATTTTTAAAACCTCCCCTGGCAAGTCTAATGTGTCACAAAGCTTGGGAACCACTGCTATAGATTAGATCCCACATGATGAAAGAGCAGAAGCTTTGCCTGATAGCAGACATATCAACGGGGAAGAGTCCACTAATTTCCATTTTCAAGACCCTGATTTCCACCTTTCTCATCAAATGTGTACTGAGCATTACATCTGAAACTGAATACTACAAAGCAATCCTGAGAAAACAGTTTGATTCACTATGAAAATACATCCTAAGATAATTTGGTATCAGTTTGGGGACTGAACTCAGTTTGGGATGCAACTTGCAAACGACTTTAAAAGTCTTCAGTCTCTAAATTATTATTTAGTTACAGAGCACAAGTAATGAGAATTATGGGAAAACAACAGTCAGCTAATAAGCAGCATCAGATCAATGATTTAGCTTCCCTGGGCGATGATAATTTCTCTCTCTAATTTATTTTATTTTATTTTATCTTAAAGTAAAACAGTGGCATATGCAAAATACATAGACTTATAATAATAATAATAATAATAATAATAATAATAATAATAATAATTTGCCCTGTTGTATTTCTCCATATTTTTAGACTAAGTTCATTTTAAAGCAGTCATTTCAACCACATCTTGATTTTTTTTTGAAGAGCAAACTGCTTAATAACTAAGAATAGTGCAATCACAGATTGTACAACCTGAAGGACAATTAATTAGAAGAACTAATTTTCAAGCTGCCCTTTGGCTTTAATTAAAGATCTAGCTGCTGAAAGTCTCTGGACTGTTTTAGGGAGAAGAAAAAAGCTGTTGAATGACAGCAAGTACAGTACTAAAACTAGCTTTAGCCCAGGTTGCCCCTGTGACTCTTAACCTTCAATCACAACAACCAGAATAAGGAGGACTAGAAATCACCTATCCACATACCATTGTATTATAGGATTTCTATTTCTTACATTGTTCCTTTTGCGCTCCAGAAAAGTTGGTCATGGAGAGGATCCAAGCAAATCCTATCTTCTCTTTTTCTTCCATTAAAATAGTTGAGGTAGAATCATCTAATTGGGCCTAGATGGGACAATCAAGATTATTTCCTTATTTTTTTAATGTTTTTTTTTTTCAAGAGAGCACAAGTGGGAGAGGAGAGAACGGGAGAGAGAGACTCCCACGGAGAGAGAGAGACTCCCAAGCCAGGTCCACACTGTTACTGCAGATCCTGGCATGGGACTCGAACTCATGAAACTGCAAAATCATGACCTGAGCCAAAATCAAGAGTCAAACACTTAATAGACTGAGCCATCCAGGCGCCCCCAAGATTATTTCTTTAAACTCTGATTTTATGATGGAGAAAAGTGAGCTTTGGATTGGGAAGGCACTCATTTGCAGAAGGGAGAATGGAACCCATGGCTTCTCACTTACAACCTGATTATGTTTCCACCCTGAGGGAATTAAGTTGAGGATTCAAAGGACAGAGTGAGATGGACATCACACACACTATACAGTGGGCACGTGCTCTCTGGCGACCAGAAGCTTGCGCTCTCTAGTCCCTTCTCTTTTGCTCTTTGCAGATTCTTTCTTCCCTCCATTGTCAACCTTTACAGGTCAAGGATCACCATTTCCCAAAGTGTGTTTCAAGAAAAAAATCCCATTCAATGTTAATAAACTTTGTGGGTTTGAGGAAGAAGCCCACGGTCAAACAATGCTGGCTAAGGCTACCCAATACTAGAGAAGCAGAAATGGTGGTTTGTCTTAACTGGAGAAGTTCTCAATGGCTTTAATAAATTAACATGCAGAGGAAATGTCCAAGGAGTGGAATACGTAGCTCCTCTCAAATTTCTTTGTCCTCAGAACCCTTTTGCATTAGAGCATCCCAGGGTGCTTATCTACCCCAGAACCTCCTGTGAGAAATGCTGCCGAAGATCCTCTCCACCCCAGGCCTGTCAGCCCTGACCTCCACCATAACGCCCAGAAATGTGTCTCCTCAAGTTAGTGGGTTGGTAGGTAGTGTCTGTGTGGTGTTGATGGTGGCGGTGGGTTTTTTTCCTTTTTGTTGTTGTTTTACCCTAATATTTCATACAGATCCCTGACCATACTATAGGGTTTTTTTTTTTTAATTTTTAACGTTTATTTATTTTTGAGAGAGGTACAGAGCAAGAATGGGGGAGAGGTAGAGAAAAAGACAGAATCTGAAGCAGGCTCCATGCTGTCAGCACAGAACCCGATACAGGGCTCAAACCCACGAACTGTGAGATCATTACCTGAGCTGAAGTCAGACACTTAACCAACTGAGCCACCCAGATGCCCCACACGATAGGATTATTCTTGACACTCACTTTTCATCTAAAAGTATGCTAGTGTCTGAGCTTTCATTAAGTCAGAAACATTGGTCACCTAAGATGAAGAAAGTTTCTTTCTCATATTTTAAATTATACAAACTTATAACCACAGGTGATACAGTTAACTTACGACAAAGGATAAATCTAAGTTAAAGTTCATTCATCATGAATATTGGAACTTTACATCTTAACAAATATTTTGGTTCTGGTTTGGGTGGTTTTAATATAATTTAAAATCACATTAATTCAAAATAATTTGACTTATAAGAATTAAATAACCAATAAACACAGGCCAAGATAACACTAATTTTTACTGATGACATATTCTTCTGTAGTTAATCACCTGTAACCCTGTGAGGCATTACAGAAGTGAAGTGTGGGAAATGGTATTGATTGGTTTTCATCAGCCCAACTTATCATTGTCAATGGTGGTGCTGAACCTGGCAAGATTTAAGCATATAAAATTGCTCCTAATAGTAATAAGTATTGCCAATGTTTTAATCTGTACATCAGGGGACATTTTCTTTATTTGCTGTAAAGGATATTTCCAAAAGCATGGTGGTGGAAGCAGAGGGTACCCCTGAGACCCTAATCACTGGGCTAAGCCCAATCATCTAGGCATATCTGGCTTAAGAAGTCCAGGAGGGAAAATCACTCTTTGTTTATTTCTGATAAAAAGGCATTCTGAAATAGAATTTCTATTAATGATGGAGTTTTAATAATCTATAAATAAACCATGAGATGGGATTAAATCATTTCCAGTTTTGCTTTACAGCTTCCTAAACTCAGGATTATCTTAATTAAAGAAAATCAATCAAAATTTCACCCTCTGGTTTTCCTACTACATGCAAAAGTGCTTCATACATTTCAAACCCTGGAAACTTACAAACTTTTTAGCCAAGTCAGTTGAAAAGAGCTTTTGTTTTCTTTTAAAAGCTTTTGGCTGGTCAAAGAAATTGATAGCCTCTTATTGTAGGCTAATTCTAGTAAGCAGAATATCTTTTCACCCCTAATTCTTGTCTTTTCTTTGACTTCTGAGAGCTAAATATTTCTAAAATTCATCTAGGTGCCTAGGTCTGCACAATATACTTATAATCTCTTTGAATTCACTTATGTAAAAAGGTTTTAATCCTTTTAGATCAGGTACTTTTCAAGAACATCTGCCATTATCAAAAGAAATTTGATTTAAGAAAAAAAAAATCATGGCTTCTTTTGCTAGCTAAATGTAACGATCTATCAATACTTCAAAGTCCAGATAAATAGAAAAAGAATTAATTCCAGAGATTCCTGTTATAATTCACTCTGATCAGCAAATGCATTTCCCTGTTAATGTCTACAACCTTAATTTCAAAGTGGTATCATTGACTGCATTCTCATAATTCCTGAGATCCCTTTCCATGTTTGACCAATTGTCGATTTCAAGCTGATCTGAAAACTCAACCATCTGCATATTGCATCATCTTGGGAGTAAAAAAGAAATGCTCTGCTTGGGTCCAGCCCCAGAGATTCCTACCTCCCTGACCCGGGTTGTGACCCAGGCATCTCAGTGTTTCAGAGAAACCAAGGCTGAGACCCTCTGGCCTAACCCATTCTCATTTCTTGCTTTCAGCTCTCCTCTTTACTTCCTGTGGTGCCAGAATGAGCAGTTTGAGGATTTCCAAGGGCATGTGGTGTCAGTGACATTCAACAGTTTCAATCCACAAACTAACCATCACTTGATGGATTTCATCTGTAGGCAATCCAATAACGTTCTAACAACCTGCTTTACCCTCATGTGGTTGATGACCCCTAGAATGGAAGATAAAGCTTGTTTTGCCTTCTTCACTCTGGCTAGTACACATTTCAATCTAAACCACTCATTCTTTTTCCTGGCTCAGATTGTATTTTATGTTAATGAACATATCTGGGTTCCAGTTTCGAAATCAACAAAGGAAGAATATCGAGTGACTGTGTGTGATTGGAACCCCTATCTTAGGCTATTGAAATCAGCACATGTGTGCATATGTCTGAGTGTGTATTTTATAACCACAATCCATCAGTTCACAAAACTATTCATGAATTGGTATCATTAAGTTAAATACTGTGAAGTTTTGGAGTCTTTCCATTTATAGTAGCTCCTAGTGAGTCAGATATATTTTTCTTTCATATAAAAATAGCACTTTTTTTCCCAATCTGAGCAAAGATATAGAGCAGTGGCTTTCAATTTTCCTATGTATATGGCATACTTCTAAATCTGAGACTACAGGAGAAGCCCTGGAGATTTAAAAATGTGCTTACATCTCTCCCTTAAGAGTCATACGTCTTTTGTAAAGTCTGTTTTGTGCACAGCCTTGAATGGGAGGTATTTTGTGCTGTGAAGGAGTTAAGACAATTGCTGTATCATGGGGTGGTATGTGTGGAGCAGAGAGGGAGAGAAGGGGAAGGGACAAGTGTCAAGAAGCCAGAAAGCCTCCTGCCAACTCAGGCAGGACTTGGAGGACCCTAGGCCCTCTGCCCAAGCATCTTTGCAGAATGTAAATGGGATGAAACTGTGGGTTCGTTTTGGGGGTTTTTTGGTTTTTGTTTTTGTTTTTTGTTTCTTAAAGGACAATTTGACTCTAGCAATTGGGAAAACATAGAGACATACAAGATGCGAATAAATGAAGCTCAGGGACGCCTAGGTGGTTCATTTGGTGAGGCGTTGACTCTTGATTTTGGCTCAGGTTACTTCATGGTTCATAGGATCAAGCCCTGAGTCAGGGGAACGTAGAGCCTGCTTGAGGTTCTCTCTCTCTCTCTCTCTCTCTCTCTCTCTCTCTGCCTCTACATCTCTCTGCTCATGTGTGTGCATACATTCCCTCTCTCAAAATAAATAAATGAACTTTAATAAATAGATAGAGATGGATAATAGATGATTGATAGATACATAGATGGATAGATAGATGATAGATAGATGAGGTATCCATGAAAAAGCACTTAGTACAAAGTGAGCATTCAGTAAATGTTCGCTGCTGTGATGATTATTTCTGCCTGGGCCCCGTGAACGCCAGGCTCTCAGATGTGAACCCCTGGTGATATGCATGACTACGGTATTATTCCTGACAGTGTGAATGGTGCATATACTTTCATGTATGTAAGCGAGAATTTTGAATGTTGGTATAAGACTAGGCTAAAAAATGTTTTATCAGCACTCTGAAAGAATAGGAGCATCATTTTCTTGCAGTAAATCATAAAGAAAACTAATAATTTCCTAAGAATTGGGGGAAACAGCACTGACACTCATTGCAGATTTTTTAGGTTTATTTATCTATTTGGAGGGGGAGAAGAGCAGAGAGAGAGAGAGAGAGAGAGAGAGACTCCCAAGCAGGCAGGCTCTGTCCTGTCAGTGCAGAGCATAATGCAGGGCTCAGTCCCACCAACTGTGAGATCATGACCTGAGCCAAAATCAAGAGTCAGACGCTTAACCAACTGAGCCACCCAGGCACCCAACACTGATCACAGACTTAACGCCTGGGGCTATGTACCTGTCGTTGGAAAATGGACACTGCAGAAAGTCTTCAAAGCTGTGTTTATTCAATAACTTGGGTCTGACCCAAAGAGTTGAAATAATTGACTCTTCTATGAGTTTCTGGAGTCTTTCTCTGTCCAAATCAACAGTTCCTTTTCAAAATAAAGATTTCAGAAATTATCAATTCCAAGCCAAGGAGTTCCTGTATGTTAAAGATTTTCACTTTTATTCTTCGTGGTGCTGTGTGTGTTATTCCAAGCAGTCTTTCTAGCTCTCTCATTTTACCTGTTAATACATAGTTTATCCTCCGGCAGATGAAAAGTATTTGAAATAATTAAACTATATTTGTTTAAAGAGAGCCTATAATCCAGATTTTACATCATTTCAGGCTGACTTTCTTCTCCTCAGGCTACACTAATGAGGTTTTTCTAATATTTGAGTAAATCGTCTGAAGAAGTTACAGAAATCATTCGCTCCAGCTTTGCTTTTCATTGCTATTCAGTCAGCCATCGTCTACAAATGTCTCTCCCCACATTTCTGTCTAGAACCTCATCACAAATTATAGACACAGAACAGTCCACCAAAGAAATATCAACATCTTCAAAACCCAGTTTCTCATCCCTTTTGGTGGCATTTGCTGCCTTCAACCATGGAGAAGAAAAGGGAAATTCACAACCCCCCGATGGTCATTTTCGCCACGGCTTTCAGGCCATGTTGGGTGTTAGAAACCTGTTCGGGAGAGAAGCCGTTTTTCTCCTGTCTTTACTCTCCTCCTAATTCTAGCACCTTTGGGTTTTATCTCTATTTCCAAATACCGAGCTGTAAAAGAAAGAAAGAAAGAAAAAGAGAGAGAGAGAGAGAGAGAGAGAGAGAAGGCAGGCAGGCAGGCAGGCAGGCAGGCAGGAAGGAGGGAAGGAAGGAAGGAAGGAAGGAAGGAAGGAAGGAAGGAAGGAAGGAAGGAAGGAAGGAAAGAAAGAGAAAGAAAGAAAGAAAGAAAGAAAGAAAGAAAGAAAGAAAGAAAGAAAGAAAGAAAGAAAGAAAGAAGGAAAGAAAGAAGAAAGAAAGAAAGAAAGAAAGAAAGAAAGAAAGAAAGAAAGAAAGAAAGAAGGAAGGAAGGAAAGAAAGAAGAAAGAAAGAAGGAAAGAAAGAAGAAAGAAAGAAAGAAAGAAAGAAAGAAAGAAAGAAAGAAAGAGAAAGAAAGAAAAAGAAAGAAGGAAGAAAGGGAAAAAAGGTATCCATCAGCCTCTATAACAGTGTGTACAGTAAATTTCTCATAATGCTCTCTGGAAGTTATAATTTCATCCACCTGAAGGGATAAAGGACATTTAAAGCATCCTTTGACTCATCCTAGACCACCCAAGGCTCTGGTGTCACTCTGCCCAAATGATCATAACCATTTACATCTACATCTTTATTATAACACGTACGGCTTCTGGCTTATATGCAAAATTCAGTGGTTTTTTTAACTGTGCTCTTATGGTATTCTGATGGCATTTCTACTGACTTGAATTTGGCAAATATTATCATATTACAAAGCAATTTTTCATTTAATCTAAGGATTCATTAGAGTCGGCTTTGGACTATGACCATGCTCAGTACTTTATTCTGCCCCAGGAATCCCATTATCATGGGTACGAATAACTTTCCTGGAAACTATCCTCACCGTCTATACTGTCATCACTACGACCATTTATTGAGCTCTCACTGTGTTCCCAAGCATCTCACTTACTGCTCTTAACAACTTTTTGAAATAGGCATTCGCCCACTTTACAAATTAGGAAACTGAAGCACAGACAGTTTTGAGAGCTCCTCAGAGTTCATATGCAGGCATCTCTCAGACTGGCTGGTGTCAAATCCCATGACGTGGCTGTGGGCAACACTACCGACTGACTGGCTGTGGTTCTTATGGTGGCTGGGATCTGTATGCTTAAGAGAAGAGGAAAGAAAATGTGTTCATCGTGACCCCTTGCTTCTGATTAGGTGCTATCTCCATGGTTGAAGTTTGAGAAATATTTTTTCTGTTTATCTGTTACATTTTATACTTAAAAAGAAAAAAGAGTCTATGTTAAGGGATCCTGGGTGGCTCAGTCAGTTAAGCATCCAACTTCAGCTCAGGTCATGATCTCATGGTTCATGAGTTTGAGTCCCGCCTCGGGCACTGTGGTAACAGCTCAGAGCTTGGAGCCTGCTTTGAATTCTGTGTCTCCCTCTCTCTCTCTGTCCCTCTCCTGCTCATGCTCTCTATCTCCCTCTCTCTCTCAAAGATAAATGAACAATTAAAAAAGGTCTATGTTAAAAAATTATTTTTATAAGTCATTGAGAAATTTACTATCTATGCCTAAATACATTTTAAGATTATTGATAATTTTGCATATTAGGAACATTCCTTCTTATTATCTAGACATTTTGTAAAGGAAAATGTTAGCCAAGGCATACAGGGTATCATTTCAAGGATCTGCTTCTTCTCCACAAGGCCTAATTCTTCTCATCCCCCTGGTGTTTCTATAGTAACCTGGCACCCTCAGCTGCCACCTTCCAGTTGGCACTAAAAGATCATTTATAGTCAGTCTTCTACTTTTTTCTGAAATGCGCCCTTCAAGTAATAACACAACAGATAGTGTGTAAGTTTAACAGGACCCGAAGCATTTCTTGAGTTAAACTTACATGTTCAAAGGAGTGAAAATATCAGGAAATGTGGTGTTGTAGGATTCAGCTTTCCACTCCACAACTAATACATAGAACCAAGCTGAGATCTGGGGAGTCAACGGGCTCCTTCCTGCCCATTCCCTTCCCTACGTCTTTCATGATGAAACTGTAACTGACCCAGGATACAGTCACATCCAACAAAGGAAAGTTTCAGAAACTTACCTTTTCTAAAGTCAGTGTTTGGAGTTTATCTTTTGTTTTGTTCTGTTTTGTTTTTCCCTAGTCAGGCTCCGGGCACCTGGGCAGCTCAGTCAGTGAAGCTCCCAGCTTGTTGCACTCAGGTCAGGATCTCACAGTTCATGGGATGATCCCCGAGTTGGGCTCTGTGCAGGCAGTGTGGAGCCTGCTTAGGATCCTCTCTCTCTCCCCTCTCCCTGCCTCTACCCTGCTCACTTGCACTTGCTCAGTCTCTCTCAAAAATAAGTAAACTTAAAAAAAAAACCTTATACTAAAAAGGCTCTAGCTCTTCCTTCTCCAGAACAGGATGGACAACGCTTTTTTGACACATCAATAATCAAATAAAGTCTATATGCAGGGCCTGTCAGAGCAGAAGCAGAAAAGCCCATTTGAGTTGAGCTTCATGATCTCAAGAAAGCATAATTCCCTTCCAAAGGCCCCACCTCCAACACCATCACACTGGGGATCAGGGCTCCAACATGTGGATTTGGAGAAGACAGAAACATTCAGCTCCTAGCAACAAACAAAATGCATTCAGTGATATATAAACAGGAATAAACCCAACATCATGATGAAGTCAGGTTTATGTGAGAAATGTGAGTTTGGCTTTACAGTCAAAAATCAATCAATTTAATGCACTGTATTAACCAGAAAAAAATGTCACATAATCGCTTCAATGCAAAACAATGCATTCAATAAAATTTAACATTGATTCATGATAAAATCTTTTACAAACTAGGAATAGAAGAGAACTTCCATTATCTGATAGATGGTATCAGAAACGAATAGCAAAACTCCCACTTAGTGCTGAAATATTGAAATATCTCCCTTGATATTGAGAATGTCACAGGAATGCCCACTGTTACCACTGCTACTCAACATTGTCCTGGTAGTCTGAACCAGTGCAGTAGGCAAGAAAAAGAAATAAAAACTGTATGAGTTGGAAAGAAAGATATAACACTGTCATTGTTATTTGCAGGTGATATTGTATTCATAGAAAACTCAAGAGAATCTAGATAAATCATTAAAATTAACAAATTTATCTACAGTGTCTTATTTTATCTATAGGCAAATTATTAAAAATTATAAGAATTAATTACTATTGTTGGATACAAAATCAATACATAAAAATCAATTGTTTTCCTATATAACAGACACAAAAAAATGGAAAACTAAACATGATATATATTTCTATTTATAGGACATCAAAAACATTAAATACTTAAGATTAAATCTAAATAAAAAAGGTGGAAGTTCTCTACACAGAAAATGATAAACATTTATTGGAGTTAATTTAAAAAACCACATTAGTTATTGATGCTTAACAAATTTCCCTAAAATTGATTTGCTTGGAAAAAGATTAAATATCACCTCTCACAATTCTATAAGCCAGGACGTCAGGAGTGGCTTACATGAATAGTTTTGGTTTGGAGGCTCTCCTGGGAGTTACAGTGAAGATTTTCTCTCAGGCTGCAGTCATCTGAAGGCCGGTGAGCCTCTCCATATGGCTGCCTGGGTGACTCTGGGATATTATAGTTGGCCTCCCCCAAAGAAGTGACACAAGAAGCCAAGGTAAAAGCCACTATGCCTTTTATGACATGCCTCTGATATCCCACACCATCATCCCTGCCATACTCTATTGGTCATTCAAACTACGTCTGAGTCAGTGTGAGTGGACACCACACAAGGGTGTAAATTTCAAGAGGCAGGGAGTCATCTTTGAAGCTGGATACAACAAAGACCTAAATAATTGAGAGGATGTTCCATGTTCATAGATTGGAAAATTCAATATTACAACAATGTCAGTTCTCTCCAATGCAATGTGTAGAGTCAACATGTTTATCAAAACTCTGGCATGCAACTTCCTCTACCATCAGAAGTCTAAAATCAGTGGAATGCTGTCATTTATTAATTTTTTTAATTATTAATTTAGGGGGCACCTGGGTGGCTCAATTGGTTTAGTGTCTTGACTTTGGCTCAGGTAATGATCTCATGATTCATAGTTTCAAGCCATGCATCAGACTCTGTGCTGACAGCTCAGAGCCTGGAGCCTGCTTCAGATTCTGTGTCTCCCTCTCTCTCTGCCCTTCCCCAACTTGTGCTCTGTCTCTCTCTCTCTCTCTCAAAAATAAACATCAAAAAAAATTTAATTTCTGATTTAGTTCTTTGTTAATTCAGCAAAAATTAAGAGTCTATGCCTTTCTTTCATTTCATCCCAAGGTCATATCCAATATCCTCATTAACCCAAATAATATCTGGGAGCACATCTTCTCCTGCATCCATGAGAACAAGTTTTTTATAATCCACCTGGAAGTTTTGAATAACACAAAGAAACACCAAAATTCTTTAGTGATTAACATAAATTCCATGAAACAACCAGTTTTCAAGAATCCTTCCTTCTAACCAGTTGTCTTATCATGAGGACTTGTACCCTCTTTCAACTACCTTCCCAGTGGGACAGTCATAAATATTTTCCCACACAAAACCGATAAGGCAGGTACTTGATACTCTATGTCTCATAAACATATTACTTTGGACTTGGCCTACTTACCAGAATAATCAGTGGCTTTTATAGTTTAACCTCATTTCCTACTTTCCGGTTATGCAGCTACCTGCTCACCAAAATGCAAAAACGTGTGGTCACTTGGACTGTTCACAAATATTCCAGCTCTCTCTGCACTCTGACTGCACTCTGCTGCCCTCTGGAAGTGAAGAAGGGCTCCATGACTCGCTTTAGCCAAAAGAAGGTGAGCCAAAGGGCTATGCACCACTTCCAGATGGGAGATGAAGAGCTGGCACACTTTGCCACTTGCTTTTTCCCCTCCGCCTGGATAACTGCAGTGTTCAAAGTGCTGGCTTCCCCATCCGCCTGGCTTCTGGAACGAGGAGATCAACATGGCCCTGGGAAAGAGGCAGAGCATGGCTTTCCTGTCAGGCCCAATAGTTAGGTTCCAATCAAGAGAGAGCCATGCCTTGAGAAAAATCTATGCGTATAACTATGGGCACATGAAGCTGATCAGAATCAAATAGATAAGAATCCAATTAAGTGTCGGACAGAGTTGTATAGCCAGAAAAACCAGGCATCTGGACTAAAAATGTTCATGGCTGTTCAAGATTTGAAACCACCTTTGGACCTCCAATCTTCCTCAGGCAGGAAGCAGGCTGAGAAAGCCGATTGGCCCCCAAAGAGGCATGTTCTCTAAAGCTCTCTTCAGATGTGGACAAAAGGATTAAAGGTAAAGAAAAACCACCCAGAAGATGGGGCCAGATGGACTGAGAAGCTGCAGAATGCAGCCCTAATCCAGCAAGATTCCCCAGACCCAGGGCAGGGGTTTCTCAGCAAAATTCAGACTCACCACAGACTGGAGGCCACTCCATCATCATTGCAGTTATTCTTTCTTCCAACTCTGCATTCTGGGTATGGTGTGAAACTCGTCTTTTTAATTCATACGTCTCTGGATTAAGAGAAGCCGTATCTAGACCTGATGTAGAGGCCTCGGTCCCTTATCCCAAGATCCTGCTGTTGAAGCTGGACAGCACAACAAGAAGGGATTTGGGGAGTGTCTCTCCTGGGGAGAGGGGGAAGACATTTTGCTTGCAGGATGGGGTAGGGGCAAAACACTTGGTGAGCAGTAAAGTATGATGTGGTTGTCATTAATGGTGCTCACCAAATTTCCAGCTCTTTGCCTCCTAGAACGTGGGAGGTTTCTACTTACAGCCCCACTGAGGTTAGGTGAAGCTGGGTCATCTCTTCTTTGGATAAGTTGTGAGTGCAAGTGATATGTCACCGTCCTATCGAAGATTTTTCTCGTGTTCCATTGAAAGGCCCTCCAGACATCTCTTTTCCTTCTAGCATTGATGCCTGCACAATTCTGTCATGTCCCTAGGTCCCTGGGTCCCTGCGGGACTGTGATAAACAGGACCCCTGCCACCTGCAAGAACAGGCAGTGTGGGCAAGAAATAAACCTTCATTGTTTTGAGCTTAGAGGTAAAGGCTGTGTGTTTCTGTAGCATAAGCTGGTTCTCACCGACACACTGCTGGAGCCAAGAATCTCATTTCTGGATAAACCCCCAAGGGTTTGCCCTATACAATTATTTCTCTGAAGATGTCACGTGTCTTAGTGAATCTGGCGGCTACAACGGTGTTGAAGTCATCAGCCCACCAGAGCCCCTAGACAGCGGCACCCTGCTCGGCTCCCTCGAACAGCTAACAAATAAAAGAAGTTGAGCACATTTTAGACAGAAAAGTCTCCTCTCATGTCTGTGATAAAAATATAGATAACTTTGTTTTCATCTGAAAGCGATGACTCTTTAAAGCAATTATTTGGACCTCTCAGTGTCCTGGCACCTCCCGAGCTACAAGTATGTGTGTGTATGTATGTGTGTGTGTGTATTGTGTGTCTTTTTTTTTTTTTTGAGAGAGAGAGAGAGAGAACACGAATGAGAGGGAAAGGGAGAGAGAGAGAGAAAGAGAGAGAGAATTGTAAGCAGACTCCACCCTCATTGTAGAACCCGACATGGAGCTCAATCTCACCACCCTGGGATCATGACTTGAGCCATGAAACCAAGAGTCAGTTGCTCAACTGAATGAGCCCCCCAGGCTCCCTGTCACTAGAATATTTTTAACCGCAGTCATCCTTCCTCAAAACAAAGGGTTTCATTAAACTCTACCTCTCTCACCACCTCCATCATAATAGAAGTGAAGGTTATTGAGCACGGCCATGGGCCAGGGACTACCTGCATTATTTAAGCTTCATGCTAACCCTAAGGGGTAATGTGAACTTACAGCCCAAGTGACAAATGCAAAAACCGAGGACCAGAGACGGAACAGGATCTGCCGAAGGTCACCCAGCTAAGAAGGGTAGAGACCTGCCTATCAGGGCAGCCTGCTCCTGACCATCATTCACACCGCCTCATATCAACTCAAAGCTAATGGAACAGATAATAAATGCCTATTTATGGATGCCCCACCTTAACTGCCAGTTAAGGTACAAGAAGTCTCCCTAAATCCAAAGTCCCCTACAGAAAGAAAATGCTCTTGCAAAGAAAGAACATAAATACCAGCTTATGTGTTCTTTCACATTATAACTGTTGCTAAACTAGTAAAATTGTTGAAAGTGGAATGCTATTTACATTACATGAGTTAAGTTTTTCCATTAAAAAGTACAATATTGGATGATTGTGCATTTTGTTAGTGTGGAAGGGGGAAAGCCTTCACCCCTCTGAAACTGCAAATGTCGGTACAAAGTGTTGCATATTTATTAGCCCATCTGCCACTACAGCATTAAAGGGGGGAAAAATCTTACTATAAGCAATTTATTCACAGTTACAGTTTTACCACCTGATGTGCAAAATAACAACACTCAGCATTTATTATTGTGCAGAGTAATTTCAATTTTCAGTTTAATTCATAACATTCTTTAAAGACCGCAGAAGTGAGCATTTGCTCAGCACTGTGTTTTGTTTCTCCATTTCTGTTGAATAGAATAATCACTAGTTTGGGGCGATCCAGATGAGTTGCTCACCAGTACAGTTTTCAGGGAGTGCAACTGTTTGAGGTGTTAGAAATCGGATTAGGAGGCCCCGAAGGGCCGTAGCAGCTGAGTTTTACCAAAATTGACAAGGTAAAGATTTGAAAGGTGAATTTGAATCGGGCCACCCAGGTATTTCCAGGGCAGACGGCTCTGCCGGGAGGCAGCTGCTTTATTTTGCTCAGACTGAATTCAATTTTAGGACAAGCTGAGACTGTTTATCTCTCTTGGCAAAACACCAGCAATGTGTATCAACTGGGGAAATCTTTCCAAAACAACTGATCCCAAAATAACAATTAAATAAGGACTCGGGCTAATCATCACAGCCAGTGTGTGACTTTCAGAACTGGATAAAGGTAAAAACAAAAAAAAAACCTCTGTGAGATGACCTGTCCGCTCAACTCCCTCTCCTGACGTGGCCCTCCCTGAAAGGGGAGAGGCAAGCCCTTGTGTTGAAGGTGACGTCTCCGGTCTTCTACCCCATCCTCCACAGAATAAGGTCCCAGAAGCAGAACAGGTGATTGTAGAATAGGTGATGGCAGCTGCCTCCTGCTAGCCTTGGCAAAATCGCCCATCCCGTCTCCTTGACCTGTGTTCTGGGTCCCTGCTCTAGGTATCAAACCACCCACACCTACGTGGTGTAGAACCACCACCCTCATGGGTTGCGAGGGTGAGAAATTTAGAGGAATCAGCTGTTATCTTAGCTTCACAATGTCTAGGGCCTCAGCCAGAAGGACCTAAATGGGCAGAGGTGACTAGACGTCTGGCAACGGAAATCATCCAGAAGCTTCATGCAGAGGTCTGGTGTCTGGACTGGGGTGACCTGAAGGCTGAGCTTTAACTGGACTATTGACTGGAGTGTGTATGTGTGTGTGTGTGTGTGCATGGCCTTTTTGTTATCCTGAGTTCCCAAGAGGGAAGCAGCAATGTGCAAATGTTCCAGACCACAAATGTTCCACGAGCGCCAGCAGGGAAGTCCTATGTGGTGTAGCCCAACCCCCACCTCCAGGCTCACCTGGACCACTGACCCCTCTCTCTCCAGCCACACTGGCCTGTTGTATGTTCCTCTTGCTTGTCCCTGAGTTTCCTCTGCCTCAGGGCCTGCGCTTTTGCTTTCTCTCTCCCCTCTTCATGTTGTTAATGCCCAAACATCCTTGAGGTCTCAGCCTAAACATTGGCTTCTTTGCGAAAAACTTTCCCGACCTCCCTAACTAGGTCAAACTCCCAAAATAGACACTCATAGCACTAAATACCTTAACATGTTTATTATTTTTTAAATATTTAATATCTGTCTTCTTATCTCAACTGTAAACTCCATAAAGTCAGCAACTCTGTTTTTGATGACCATTGTAACCCTATTCCCAACCCACATACACACAATGACAAAATCCTTGGCCCAGAGCAGGTATTGAATAAAAATATATTGGGGCAAATTTTTATCGTTATTAAGCACCTTACATTCCCCCAAACACTGTAATCGGGACGGGAATACAGTAGTGACTGAAACAGTTGTGCTTCCGCCATCTTGGAACTCCTATTTAGAGTGGGAGACGGATGATAAACAGAGAAGCCTATGAGACCCATGTGTTGGAGGAAGAAGAGTTCTGGAAGACAAGAGTAGGAGATCTAACCCAGTTTTGGAGTTGAGGAACCCTTTTGTGAGAAAATGAGATTTCCACCAAGCTTTCCTTCCCACCACACACGCCCTGAGTCTTTCATCCCAGCCAAGCATGTGGCCATTTACATTTCAGTTTCTTTCTTTCTTTTTAGGAGCAAATAATTACTCCTTTGTAATTTACAATTATGGTCTGCTGCCGGATAAATCGGTATAAGCCAAGGAAAAAGAAGTATAAATATATTTCTCAGTGTGAATGGGCTGTTTAATATTACCGTGCGCGCTAATTAAGTTGCATGTAACACAGAAAGCACTTTGACACTATTAAACTTAATGACCCTCTGCTTAAAGAGAAAAGACACATTTACAGTGAAATTATAGTCTGAGCTATAATGCCTAGCTGGAGGAATGCCTTCAAGAAGATTGCTCCCAAACGCCTCAAAGCACTAGCTTTGAAATAACAATAATGTGCCAAGTGGCAGTGTTCTGCTTAAAGGAACTTCATTGTTTGCAGGGATATTTCTTCTACCTGTCCACACAGCAGAGCTAAAAGTCAGAGCTATTAAAAAGGTCTGGAGTTACCTTACTGATCCTTGGAGCCCAGAACATATTCACTGGCCAAGGAAGCCTTCAAATTCACCACCTTATATCAAGAGCTCCTAGAAGGCCATGACTTCCATGCATGATCTCAACTAATCTTCATGACAACCTGGAAGAAATTTTTATAGGCACTTGCTAGATGAGGAAACTGAGTCTGAGCAAGCTTAAACGACTTTCTTCATTCCTCCGTTCATCGCAACAAATAGATTTCAAACGTTTGCTTTGTATCAGGTCCTGTTCTGAGCACTGGGGGGTCAGCAGGGAACAAGGCTGTTAACGCCCCTCTCCTCATACCACTGTCATTCCAGTTGGGGGGTTGCATAAACACATGGACGACAGCACAGGCTGGAATGTGCCAGAAGAGAATAAAGCAAGGAATCAGTCGCAAGTGAACTCACAGGGAAGGACTTTCTTGAGAGTGTTGCAGGATTTTTAACCGTAACACCCGGATTTGTTGTCACACCACCTCAAAGAAATAAAGAGATGGACACAAAATGTGCAGCAGGCAGAAGATTATATTAGAGTTTAAGATTAGAAAGGAGGAATAGTGGGAAAGGTTTCTTTATGACGAGGGGACATTCAAAAGTGAATGCCCAAGGACTGCAGGCGGGGGTCCTTGTTTTATTAGGTTCTGGTCAGCCCTCTCCCACCCCTTCCGCCTTGTTCCTTCCCAGGCTCTACCCTTGCAGGCTTTATAGCTCTAGGCGCTCGGTTGTTGACTCCAGATTGGCTTGTTTCCAATGTCTGAGAGGTGGTATCTGGCCAAACTTCCAGCCTTTTGTCAAATTCTCCAGGGGAAATCTGAGGGGGAGCAGGTGGGGTCGGTTACAGTCTTAAGAAGAACCTTAGGCCTGAGGGGGTTTGCTGTGGTCAAACCCTCCCAGCCATTGCTCCAAAATAGGGTTG
>NC_043711.1:25849495-25854948 GCF_006229205.1 Suricata suricatta | reverse complement strand
TTTTTCCACCCAGGACCTCCTCCTGAATCCTATCTTCTAGCATAAGAAGGTGTCAGGTGTTGGCAAGAAAGACCCTCCCAGGAGACTTTTGACCAGAGGTTTGAAAGCTAAGGAGTGAGCCACTCTGGGAAGTGGTTTCTGTAAGATTTAATAGATGGAGGCAGAGATGAGAGGAAAGAAAGAGACCAAGTTATGGAGCCAAGAAAGCCTTTATTGGGACCTGCGATTCCCGGTCAAGGGAGTGGGGAGTCAGGGAAGTCGCGCCTGGTACAGGAGGGGCGAGGTATTTTATGGGTGAAAGACTTCCGGTCGGGTCCTGGGAGGGCAGACCACCAAATAAGGGCACTTTAGGGACCTGGCGGGATGGGATAGGTTGCCTCCTCTGTCAGGGTGGTGGGAAGCTAGGGCTTCATGATTGGCTGTTTTCAAACTGGCCCGGGACCTTCCAGGTCTGCAGGTGAGGGATGGGGGTTGTTGGTGCACAATGTTTTTCTCCAACCCACAGCAAAATGGCCGCTCGGTCGCCATCTTAAGGTAACTCAGTTTCTGGGTGGAAAAACATCGGCACAAAGGCCTGGACACAAGACTGTACTTGGCATGTTCAAAGGCAGGGAGAAGGCCAGAGCCGCTTGCATGTAGTGATGGAGGGGGAGCTTCTGGGAGGGTCTCTCTACTAGGACGTGGGCTTCCGGCAGCCTGTCTGGTCCCAGAGCCCGTGGTCCTGACCGCTGTGTTCACGTCCTCCTACCCAGAGGACACAGCGCAGGGGGCGGGGTGCGGAGCTGGTTCTTCCGGGAGAGAGAAGCCACACAGTGAGTTCCAGCTCTTCTGGGAAGACACAAGCTTCCAGGGAATGTAATGGAGGAAACAGAACTGTGTGAAACCGGTTCTTCAGCCTGGCCCCAAGCAGATGAGATTCCATTTTATCAGACAGAGCTGTTTCACAGAGGGAAGGTGGAAGGATAACAGGGAAAAATCCAGGCTCTGGGCAGAGCACAAGATCTTATGCCTGCAGGGTGAACTATTTGCTCAAGAGAGTCATTGTCATTCGCTCCTTTAGATGATATTATAAAGCAGCTATTGTGTGCCAGGTAGGCCCTGCAGCTGGGACACTAGACAGAGGCTGCCTCCATCCACAAGGAGTTGACAGCCTCCTAAGACCCAGATGCAGTAGAACTTGAAACACAAGGAACCTAATTTTGTTACCCTAACTCAGAATAAAGAGGCACGAGGCAAAATGAGCTCAAATCCAACAAGGAACTTTTCCAACACCTTCCGGGAGCAGTGGCCCTGGGGTATTTCCATCATCTCTCCACCTACAGGGCAGTGACTTCGGAGTCCTCACTAGCAATTGTCAGCAAAGAAAAGGGAGGACACTCCAACACTTTACAAGGATTTTGCATTACGATTCTGGAACCAAGGAGGAATTTAAATTGATCCTTTGTTAACCAGAGAATTAATCAAAACATTGCCCTGCCTCCTTGCTTACAGACTGATTGAATTTTTATTAGAACCAATTGTGCCGTGTCCAGCACACCCATAAAAAAAATTCAGTTTCTAAACATTAATTCTTTGGGTAATAGGAATAATAGACCACAAATAGCAAAGGAATGTCTTTTAATCCCCATCCCCACCCCTCCCAGCAAGGCACACATCCACGCACGCATGTGCGCGCGCACACACACACACACACACACACACACACACACACACCAAACTCTGCTCCCGACATCCTGGCTTTCCCTACATTCATCTTACTAAAAAAGCAAAATCTAACCTGAGCCTGCTGGCTTGGCTCTGCAGGTAAAAGAGACTGATATTTCTAATTAAGATGATCTTTCTTAACATACCAAGAGCAGACTGGTGGATGGAACCAGAAGATTCCCATATGGCCAGCTTCAGGGAGAAATGAGATGTGGGAGAAACGCAGTGGAGAGCTCACACCTGCAGATGCAGGCGCCTGAGAAGTGGCAAAGGGAACAGACAGCGAGAAGGGGGTGCCCTCCAAGCCGAGGCCCCAGAAAGAGAAGGTGTCTTGGGCAGGTGATGACAGAGACCCTGCCTACTTCCCATTCACTGCTCTGGGGATCAGCTCTCATCCAGATTCATCTGCCCCAATTCACAGGCACTAGATGCTCCACGTGCATGCAGGGTGCACCCTGGAAAGTGGAGCGGGGCAGGAGTCTGGCTTCCCAAGCCCCCCACCATTTTCACATGGTGAAACAGCGGGCCCCTGCTGTTTCCACATGCTCTGGAGTGGGACCAATCAGGGGAGGCAGGTGAACTTTGAACACACTCGCTATTTAAACTGAACAGAGACTGTTGAAACCATAAGAATCTGAGATATTAATTGGCTCCTTTTAGTTTGGTCCCTTCCCAGCAGGTGAAGGTTATGAGGTAGGGTAGACGGCTTATAGGAAATAAAGAAGCTGTGTTTCTTCACCATCCGTGAATTTATAATCCTACTACATTTTCTGTCATCTTTCTCCAAGAGAACTACAGATCATGGCTGTTTTGTTCAACATAGTTGATTCCGTGCCTAACCAGACTTTCAATAAGCAGTGAGTGAATGTATGAATGAATAAATGAATGAATGAGGCTGACCTTGAATCCCTCCATAGCTAATCCAAATGGGAATAATGGAAATCAGAAGCTTTTGAGGAAAGAACTTGTCAAGAAATGAGACAGCAGGGGTTCCTGGGTAGCTCAACCAGTTAAGCATTTGACTCTTGGTTTTGGCTCTGGTCTTGATCTCACGTGTTATGGGATCAAGCTCCACATTGGGCTCTATGCTGACAGCACAGAACCTGCTTGGGATTCTCTCTCCTTCTTTCTCTGTCCCTACCCTGCTCATGCTCACTCTCTCTCTCTCTCCCTCTCTCTCTCAAAATAAATAAATAAATAAATAAATAAATAAATAAATAAATAAATAAATAAATAAAAGGAAAGAAACACATCTTTAAAAAAAAAAAAAAGAAAAGAAAAGAAATCAGGGGCTCCTGGGTTGCTCATTCAGTTAAGCTTCTAACTTCGGCTCAGGTCATGATCGGGCAGTTTGTGAGCCGAGCCCCCTGTTGGGCTCTGTGCTGACAGCCCAGAGCCTGGAGCCTGCTTCAGATTCTGTGTCTTCCTCTATCTCTGCCCCTCCCTCACTTGTGCTCTGTCTCTCTCTCTCTAAAATAAATAAACATTAAAAATAAATTAATTAGTTCAATAAATAAAAGAAATCAGACAATAGTCATAGCCAACATTGGTTAATCTACCCAATGTCTCTGCCCCTTCGCCTTGCTACCACAACCCTAGTGTGGACAGCAGTGCACCCAGTTAGGACACTCCAGAGGTGATCAAGTCACAGGTTCTGGCTAATGAGGTGTCAACTGAAGCAACCAGAAAGGGGCTTCCAGGAAAATTCACGTTTTTCTGATAACAACAGAAAGACTCAGTTGGCACATACCTTTTCCCTCTTCCTCTTCCCTCTTCTTCCTAACTGAAATGCAGAAGCAAAGCCTGGAGGTGCCCTAGCCATTCTGTAACCATGAGGACCAAAGTCACATGCTAAGGATATCAGAACGAGAAGCCAGAAATCTGAACCCTTGATTCTTCCATGAGCAGCTGCACCAGCCCCGGACTGCCACTCCCAAAACTTATTCCCCTTCAAAAGAATAAGCCTTTTTTTTTCTGGATCTACAGATCACAAATCATATTTTAGAGTTTCATAAATTTGCAGGGGAAAGAATTTAGAGTTTCATAAATTTGCAGGGGAAATGTTACGCCTTTTTTTACAAGGCTCTAACATTTTGCATTATGTCCTGCCCTGATGAGTGTGGACAACAGACCAGAAGAGTATCAGCAGCATCTGTGACTTTGTCAATAAAAATCACAGACATTTTCATTTAATAATTATTGACTTTATTTTGATTTATCACTTACAGTTACCACTATTTTGAAATCCTGGTGATTTATCAATTATTTAATGCATAATTTAAAAGCACATATATCACTATATCCCAAATTTGGATTTTGAAAATTATTTTGATAACTTTTAATGATTGGATTCCTTTGTAGTCCTTATTTTATTTTATTCTATTATTTTATTTTATGCATGTAAACTATTCTTCCACAAGGCTCCTCTGACTGCCAAAGAAGGTCATGCCTTCAAACAAAAGTTCAGAACCTCAGTTCCATTGAGGTAAGTGCTGTGATCAGGCTCTTTGCATGGGGTGCAATAGAATTCCAAAGTAATCCTCCCATTTTTCCTAGCTGATGCATGGGCAGCTGAGGGATGGTAATTTCTAGAATGAAAAGTAGAGACACTGATGAATAGAGCACAACTTTTGCAGCTCATTTGCCTTAAACTTATTTTTTCCTAACCCAAAGAGTCCCCTGTTGAAATGCAGGTACCCTGGAAGAAACTAGAGGAAGGTACCCAGTGTCTTTGCCTCCATCACTAGTCTCCCTCCACCTGGGCTTTCTTACTACTCACAGGACAGGATCCAGCCAATATGGTGGAAAATGACTTCCTTCCTATCGGTGCATGTTGTCCCAGGGCCAGAAAGTTTTAAATATGAATGGAGGCTTTAGCCTACCTGTGCTACCCTTCTCAGGCAAGCCTTCTCCTCTCCAGCCCACCTCCATCCCATGTGGGCCTTACTGGTAGTTTCCATGCTTTATGGTGGCTGACCGTTATGTTTTTCTGCTGGCATAGTTTGCACTCTGGTGGTTATCTAGCTTGGCATGCCCAACCCCTGGATGATCTGCCCTTCATCACAGCTGCCAGTTTGCCCAGTCATTTGTCCAGACTACAGCCTCGTGGCTCCCTGTGACATGACTCCCATGCGTTGACTGGGGAGCCAAAAAATAATGATAATAATGTCTTATCTAAGCGTTGAGCAAAGGTCACCCCTTGTCAGTGGCAAGAGAACATCTGCCCTAGAGAGATGAATTGATGACCACTTCATCATTCGTTATGATGAGAGCCAATCAACTCTCTTACCCTATTGTGTTTGTCCTTAAAAAAGAGCCAGAGCCCAAGAAGGAAAAGCCAGGAGGCCTCAGACACCATGAGAAGTGTAGCGTTGGCGGTGGCTGGGTGGCATGGGAGTCTTGTGGAGTTAAGGTCATTTGCGTTCCCCAGCCTGGGATCCCACGGCTGCTGTTTTCTTGCTCCTTAAAGGCACTGAGCCCCCTGAGTGTCCCTCTCAGAAGCTTCCTGGGCTTTTGGGTTGTATTTTGCACCTGGAGTTAGACTGTGAGTGCACTGTTACCTATTCCTGTGTAACAAGGTACCCCCAAAACTTGGTAGCTTAAGAAAATAAGCATTCCTGTGGTTGGGAATCTGAAACAGCTTAGCTAAGGGCCTCGGCCTCAAGGTGCCCCACAAGGCTGCAGTGAGGTGTCAGCTGTGACTACAGTTTCCAGTTCAGTCTCTTCTTACAGCCGACTGAGGGAGGATC
>NC_043711.1:25745399-25849395 GCF_006229205.1 Suricata suricatta | reverse complement strand
GATAAGGGGAAGAAGTCATGTGGAAAGCTGTGTATCTCCTCAAACCCATTTAGAACACTGTAAGCCGCCACCCCGAAACCGCTGGCAACGTGACAGAGAGACACGGTGCCAAACGCCCTTCTGAAGCAGTCCGGTCAGCCTAACAAGTTGATTCTCTGCCACTACAATAAATAAAGGATGAATTTAAAAGGATCCCACGGTAACCGAAACCATCATAATCCACCAGGATGAACTTGGGAATTTTGTGGAAACGGCCAATGTTTAATGCATGTGAGCCCCACAGAAATAAGTGTCCACAAAGCTCACCAGGCTTCTTCTGTTGAGGAAAGATATTTAATACCATGCCTTTCCCCCAAGGCAAACTAATAATTAACATGGGATATTAAAAAAAAAAAAAAAAAGAAAAAGAGTCAGAAATGATAAAACACAGCAGGCTTTATCAGCCCATTTTTCTGGGCTTTGCACATTATTAACGCAGAAGAAGAAAACACTAAACATGTGGCAGAGAGAGAGGCTCAGAAAAAATGAAAATTTAACATTTATTGAAAAATAATCTCCCACAGCATTATAACAATCCATCAACCCTCGAACAAACCCGAACTTAATAGTTATTATCATTAGGCAATGACATCTCACATTTTCTAAGGCATACAAAACCATCTAAAAACAATGGTGTCTCCTTCAAAGCTCTTGAATGCTCACTTTTGGAGAAATAAAATCCATTACCCAGAGAAGGAAATGCCCAGTGCCAACTACAAGATTGTGCTTTGGTCCAGGGCCCGAGTGGCGTCACACACCTATTTTAATAGGAGAAAGGCCCTGAAATTGAATTACTGCCTGGAGATTTGGTGCAGAATAGGGCATTGGGAAAGGGCCCTGTCAGATCATATTTTGTGTGTTTTATAAGGCATCTCATAGTCTATGTTTAAATCTCACAGATTTTATGCTGGGGCACCAGAGGTCCCGGGCTGTGAGCACTGAGGTGTTAGAGGACAGAGATACAGTGAAATAAAATGCGGTCTCTTCAGTCTCTGTCATAATTCTCCCCACTTATAAAGTGACACTATATTAAAAAAAAAAAAAGACTGTGTGAAAGAGAGACAGGGATAGAGAGGCAGAGACGGAGACAGAAACAGGGAGAGTAAACATCTCCGGGGAGGTAGTGTTGAAAGGCATGCCTGTTTTCTTCGTCAGTTAATTATCTGGACCAGAATTTCTCAATCTTGACACTGCTGACAATAATTCTTTGTTGGAGATGGCAGGGGGGCTGGCTGCCCTGCGCACTGGGGGGCTGGGGGGTGTTTAGCTGCATGTTTAAAATTTTTTTAATGTTTTTATTTATTTTTGAGAGAAAGAGAATGATGCTGTTGATAATTGTGGCCAGGGCAATTGTAATAATGGCAACAGTCATGGCAATGACAATGATGATGGTAGGGGTGGCAATAGTAACAGCAATGGTGATGGCGATAGTGATGATAATGATAGTGATGGTGATGCTGATGTCAGCAAGGCAGAGAAATATTATGGGAATAGTGATAGTGAGGTCAGCAGCTACCATTTGTTGACTTTTTATAAGATCTAATTTTGACCCAGTCTCTCAATTTCTTGGGGATGTTATAAAGAGGAAAATAGATAGTAGATGCAAACGCTTCTAAAAGGATTAAATCAACCATTGCATTCATAAAATCAATTTATTAAATACTTAGCCCTATCCTGTGTTAAGTGCTTTAGGCAGATATTTTCTCACAAGAGCCCTGTAACAGAGTTAGTCTCCAGTTTCTGTCTGCTCACTGACGGCTTTCAGGCCCCTTTCTTACCCACTTCCCTTTGCCCTACACCTGGGCAAACCAATAGAAGCTCAGACACTCCATCCCTTGGTCCAGAGGGGAAATTCAAACCATGCAAACTCCTGCCCATGTATGGAAAGTCACTCCAGCCCCATCCCCTGGACCACAGGAAAAGCCAGAGGCACTGCTCTTTCAAAGCACTTTCTGACCAGTTGAGGAGCTTGCCCTGTCTTCCCCTAGAACATTTCATGATGCATTAAATATTTTCATACCCTTTTGGTACATCTGTGGCATCATTCATCTCAACATCTGAGCCAGTTTGGGGTTGTGGGAGGTTAGTCCTGCCCTCTGCACAAGACAACCACAAAGTAAACCCAATGAGGTAGAGAATCTGATTATGCCCATTTCATTGATGAAGAAACAGGATCAGAGAGGTAAGTTTATTTGCCCTGCATCACATAGCTTGTATATAACAAAGAAAGGGTTCTGTCTGACTCCAGGACCCAAGCTTCTAATCAAAAAGGCTACATTTTCTCCACATCTGGAGTTGTTTTAAAACATGGAACAGGATAGTCAATGTGGGAGATCCTTGAAAAAACAGTGAGCATTTGTTCACTTACTCATTCTTTCAGTCATTCCACAAGTAATTGATGGTGCTTCTGCTCCGTGCCTAGCTGTGGCTAGGTTTTAGGGAAAGACATTTGGACAGTCAGAGGCCCTTTGAGCCAACTAGAGCCAAATGCTTTTCTAAATGAGGTTATGGGATCCTAGGGCAAGGTAGAGGTCAACCAGGCCAACCCCCTGAGGAAGACGCTCAGAAAAAATTTGGCCAGAATGGGCAAATAGATTGAGAACAAAGGGCTAGGGAAGGACCATAAAAATGTAACCACAAACCCAAGCAAGCATGATGTGCCTTGTAGAGCAGGCCACAAAACCTGGACCGGGAAAGAAATTCATTTTAATGAATCATTACCTAAAATTGCTGATGAGAAAGTCACAATAATCCTCAGCATTATAGCTTGGATTGGGAAATTGCCTCACTCTTGTAATTAATAAAATGAAGAATTAATTTATAAATCAACTATTCATATTAAAAATTCAGAGAGCAGCAATCAATATTTTTCTGCTCGTGCTACATTCATCTAATTTTCTGTAATAAATGACATTAGGAGATGATTATTGGTAAATTAACAGGATATCCAATTGAAACACTTCCCAAGAGTGTTTGCCAATTTTGAGGGCTCATTTATGGAAACTATGAGGCTTGGGTGGATCCTGAGGACTGTGAAGTAATTGACTCCACATCGAGCAACAGAGAGCTTCGATTTGAATGGCATGGTGACCAATTAGCCAGACCCTTTTAGAGAATTAGTGAATTCAATTAGGGAATCATAGAAATCTATGCTTGCTTGCTTGCTTGCTTGCTTTCTTGACAATGTGGATGGAGTTTTGCTTCTTCCCCTCCCTGGAGCCTAGCCCAGCACAGTCATTTTCTAAGCCAAATGGATATTGTTTCCCAGAATTTTGAACCTAAAAGCTGTGAAGCAAGGACAGGAAGAACATGTGAAGGTGCCGAATCACAGCGGCCACAACACCCCACTGACCACATTGCCCCTGCTTGCCTGGCCCTACAGAAAGCCGTAGGCTCTCTCTCATTTCCTAGGTTGGTTTTCAAACCACCTACCAATTCAGAAAACCCTAATGTCCTTCTAATAAATTCCTTTAAGCTGAAGATGACCAGAGTCTACTTCTTGCTGGCAACCAAGAATTTTGACTGAGGCATAAATAACCTGAAGGAAGAGATAAGTTGTACGTTAATCAAATTCCCTGCTCAGGTTAGGCTCTCTGAGTAAGGTAAGAGGAGCTTGCTTTTAAAAATACGGGAGAAGGTGGCAGGAAGCCATTTAGCGTTGATAAATGTGAGGAGTATGGTTTGGAGGGCACCTGTCTCCACCTGAAATGGGAACAGAAAGAATTATGACCAGAGAGAGAGGAGGGAGAATCCGTTTAAGCAAAGTACGTGAAATGAGGTCATTATCCAACAAACAAATAAAGGGTAGATGTGCTATTCAGGCTGGTGCAATTTTTTGAGGCCCCTACTTAAAAGAATGATTAGGATGAATGGCAAATATGTTGATCTGGTCAAGAATCAACACAGTACTTCTCCCTGAGCTTCTCTGCCTGACAAAGTGCTGACTGTGCTTCTGGGACATGCTTCTCTAGCAGGGCTCCCTCTGCAAAGGCCCTAAGCAAACTGATGGCACATAGTCGGTGTTCAATAAATATCTGTTGAAAGAATGGGCAAGTCATGACCCCAGAATCATGCCTCTTCTTTGAAAAAGAAGAGAGGTACAGCCTCTAGAAAATGGTCATGCACTTAGCCATTCAAGAACACTTACCATCCATTTAAAGATGTTCATTCAACAATTTCTTTCTTTTATAGGTTTTTGTAGCCAACCTTCAAGATGGTCCCCAGTGATGCTTTCATGCTGGAATTCATGCCATGTGTAATCCCCTATCACACTGAATAAAGGTAGATAGAGCTCATGTATATAAACAATTGGGTGTTGCAGAAATGAGGGCATGTGGCTTCACAAAAGACATTGCAACTTCCATCTTGATCGCTCTTGGATCACTTATTCTGGAAGGTGTAAGCCAGGATGTAAGAACACTCAAGCAGCCTTATCATAGATCCTCAGAGTGAGGAACTAAAATTTCTTGCCAACATCTAGCATGAACAGGTCAGCTATGTTAGTGAGACATCTTGGAATCAGATTCTCCAGCTCTAAACAAAATTTTAAGAAGATTATAGGATCATGAGGGATCATGAGCCGGAACCACTTAGGTCACTCTTAGATTTTTACCAACAGACACTGCATGAGGTAATAAATTTTATTACTGGTTTTTTTTTACCAACTTTTAAAAATTTATTGAAGTATAGTTGACATACAATGTTATGTTAATGTCAGGTGTACAACATAGTGATTCAACAATTCTATATATTACTCAATTTTCACAATCAATGTAGTCATTTTATTGCTGTTTTAAACCACTAAGTTTGAGGGGCACCTGGGTGACTCAGTTGATTAAGCATCCGACTTCAGCTCAGGTCATGATCTCGTGGTTTGTGAGTTTGAGCCCCGCATCAGGCTCTGTGCTGACAGCTCAGAGCCTGGAGCCTGCTTCATATTCTATGTCTCCCTCTCTCGCTGCCCCTCCCCCACTTGCACTTTATCTCTCTCTGGAAAGTAAATAAACATTTAAAAAATTAAAAAAAAATAAACTACTAAGTTTGTGGGTGGTGTGTTATGTAGTAAAGCTAACTAATATACTAGATATGTTATAGTCCGTATGAAAGAGTACAGAGAAATGTAGAGATATGGTGTGACTTCTTCAGTCTACTCAAAGTATCTTCTCCATCTCCAAGTTTCATTCTCAATGAGTCAGAATCTTTAGAAAGTTAGAGTTTCACCACATGCCAGCCCTGTAATCATCAGAAAATTCTCCTCCTGGATCTGTGTCCTGCCGTCTATCCCACTCGTCCAAAGACCCATCTCCTCACATTTGGCTTCCAGGATGGACTGTTAGCCATTTTCCATATGTCCAGTTCCACTGTCGGATGAGGAATGGGGCCTCCAACCCTAAGAGTGGAGAAAAAGAGGAAGAATTTTCTCCAAAGTCTCTACTCAAAATGGAGAATCAAAAAAAATAAAACTCAGACCCTTCACACAATGAGGATTGACCTTCTTTCTTTCCAACATGTCTCCTATGAGTTATTATACTCACCATGTGGCAAAAGGCTTGAGAGGATCCAGTGCCTGAAGCCAAACGCCCGGCTCACAGTGAAAATGATGCCACGCTCCTTGCTTTTCTCTTCTCTGACAAATGCTTTAGCTCACTATTTCTCAAGCACGTGGATTCTCAGGCCCTTGGAATTCCCGGGGGGGGCGGGGAATATATATATATATATATGTGTGTTCTATGGACAAAAAGTTAGACAATCGCTGTATTCTGTAGCCCCCTCATGGAGATCCACAACACACGTTCATGTCCTATAAAGCAGTCTTTCATTAAGGAAACCTAGTTAACCCAGGAATTCCCAAGTATGCCTGGACACAGAATATTTATTCTTGCCTAATGTGAAATGCTGCTCAGTTAATATTCAACAGAAAATATGGTTTTAGCCAAAATATGGATTTATTCTCTTTTTCTGTTCAGATTTTATGGCAAAGGCAAATAATGAAGTATTGGATGAGGATCATCACTGCCAGGTAGAGGGACCTCAGGCATGGAATAAGAAGACTCAGGGTGTTTTGTTTAGTTTTATTTATTTGCTTCCCTTTTTTTTTTGAAAACAAACTTTATATCCACAAGGAATTGTAAAAACAGTACAGAGCTCCCATGTATACTTAACATAACTTGATGATAACATCTAATGTAGCTACATCATCAAAAAAAAAAACTGACATTGGTGCACTATTGACTAAACCATTACTCGGATTCCACCTGTTTTTACATACACTTTTTTTTGGCATATAGATTTACGACATTTAATCATGTGGATAGGTTTCCACCACCACCACCACAATCAGGATTCAGAAGTGTTTTGTCACCAATAGGAAACCCCCTTAGGCTCTCCCTTTCTAATCACACCCTCTACCCCTCCTAGCCAATTGGCAACCATCACTAAAATTTTGTCATATAAATGATGGCAAAACTCTGACAAAAGAGTGTTATATAAATGTAAATATGTAACTCTTTACTCATGGTTGGCTTTTTTTTTTTCACTCAGCGTAATATCCTTGGGATCCATCCAAGTTGTTGCCTGAATCAACACTTCATTTCTTTTTATTGCTAAATACATTCTGTTGTACGGATCTAACACCATTTGTGTAATCATTCACCTGTTAAAGGATATTTGGGTGATGTCCAGTCATCAGATATTACAAGTAAAGCTGCTATGAACGTTTGTGTGTCAGCTTTTGTGTGAATAAATGTTTTCATTTTCCTGGGATAAACATGCAGCAGGGCAATTGCTGGGTCACATGGTAAATACATACTTAACTTTATAAGAAACAGCCAAATTGTTTTCCAGCGTGGCTGTACCATTTTTCATTCCCACCAGGAACGTGTTTGTCATCCACTTTCTTTGCATCCTTGTCACCACTTAGTATAGTCAGTATATTTTTTTTATTTTGGCCATTCTAATAGGTGTGTTGTAGTATCTTGTTATGGTTTTTAATTGCATTTGACTAGTGGCAAGTGACGCTGAGCATATGTTCCTGTGCCTATTTGACATTTGTATCCCCATTTGGTGAAATGTTTGTTCAAGTCTTTTGTCTATATGTAATGGGATTATTTGTTTCCTCACTTTTGAGTTTAGAGAGTTCTCTATACATTTCAGATACAAGTCCTTTGTCAGATATGTGACTTGCAGATATTTCTTCTTATTCCTTGTCTTTTCATCTCTTACCAGGGACTTTGACAAAGCAAAGCTTTTAGTTCTGATGAAGTCCAATTTTTCAAATTCTTCTTTTTTATGGATTTTGCTTTTGGTGTCATGTCTAAGGTCCCTTTGCCTTAGCCTAAGTCACAAAGGTGTTCCTCTAAAAACTTTATAGTTTTGCACTTTATATTTAGATCCAGGATCCATTTTGAATTAATTTTTGTACAAGGCATGAGATTTAGGTCAAGATTTTTTTTTTTTTGCCTAATTGTACCAACATTATTTCTAGAAAAGACTATCCTGCTATTTTGTCCCTTTGTCAAACATGAGTTGGCCATACTTGTGTGCACCTATTTCTAGAATCTATTATGTTCAATTAATCTATGTGTCTGTCCCTCCTTTGATACCACAGTGCCTTGAGGACTGTATTTGTACAGTAAATTTTAACATAGACAGAGCCCATTTTTTAAAATGCTTATTTAATTATTTTGAGGGAGAAAGAGAATCCCAAGTAGGCTCCATGCTGTCAGCACACAGCCCCACACTGTGAGATCATGACCTGAGCCAAAATCAAGAGTCAGGTGCTTAACCAACTGAGCCACCCAGGTATCCCAAACCCACTTTTAATCCCAACTCCTTCTCTTACTGTGATGATAGAATAATACCTTTCAAAAGATGTCCACATCAAAAGATGTCCAGCTCCCCACAAGCTGTGAGCATGTCACTTTGTATGCCAACTAGGACTTTGAAAATGTGATTAAGGTGATGAACTTGGAGGTTGGAGATTATCTCTGGTTACCTGAGTGAGCCCACCTAAACCTCGTCACGTGAATCCTTAAAAGCAAAGACCTTTTCCCAGCCGTGGTCAGAGAAATAAAAACGTGAGGACCGGGAAAGGGATCAGCCAGATGCCACTCTCCTGGCTTTGGAGATGAAGGAAGGAGACCATGAAGCAAGGAATGCAAGGGGCCTCCAGGTGCTGGGGAAAGCAGGGAAGAGACTCTCCCGTAGAACCTCCAGGAAGGAGTGCAGAGTCTTGCCAACCTTCACGTTAGTCCTGTGGTCCACCTCTGACCTACATGACTATAAGATCATAAATTTGTGTTGTTTTAAGCCATCAAATTTGTGGTAATTTTTTATATCAGCAATTGGGAAGTTAATACACTTACTAAATGTGGAACCTCAGCCATGTCACAGAATGTCTCTGTTTCTTCCCAGCAAATGGAGATAATGATGTTCCAAATTTAGCACTGATGTGAGAATTAGAAACTTAATGTCTAAAGTGCCAGGCACACTGTAAGAACTTATATATGACATGCTTCTTCCTCTATTTCAGAAAAAAGAAAGAGGAAGGAAGGAAACATACAAAAGAAGAGATGATTCTAAGAATAAGAGCTAGGGGCGCCTGGGTGGCTCAGTCGGTTATGCCTCCGACTTCGGCTCAGGTCAGATCTCACGTTTGTGAGTTCAAGCCCCACGTCAGGCTCTGTGCTGCCAGCTAGCTCAGAGCCTGGAACCTGCTTCTGGTTCTGTGTCTCCTTCTCTCTCTGCCCCTCCCCCTCTCATGCTCTGTCCCTCTCTGTATCAAAAATAAATAAAACATTAAAAAAATTAAAAAAAAAGAATAAGAGCTAAATTAAAATGCACAGGGGTGTTTGAGCATAAGTGTCCATTGGTCAAAGGAGGATAATAATACCGTGAAACCCGTCACTGACCCACCTCGCCCAGCCCACTCCTTCCAATGCACAGCAATGCCTGCCCACGGGTTTCCGAACATTCTCTGTGGCTCTCGGGGTGCTCTCTGACCCCTCCAGCCAATTCCCCCACCTGAACTGCAGTTCTGATTAACCTCGGACTGCAGGTCTCCATTATGCTGGATGAGAGGGCTCCTACTCTAGCATGTGCCACCAGGAGCATTATAAAACCCCATTCAAAGGTGATTAATTAAATGAACTGTTCTTAGTCCCTCAGGACAGGACTTCAGCTGTCAGGGCACCTACAGCTCCTCCACCGCTGGAGTTCCTGAGCAGACGGGAGACAGCCTTCTGGCCTCTTCGGCCTCACCCGAGCAAGAAGCTAACGCGTAGTAAGTGGGGTTTCTTCCCGAGACACATGAGGGGCAGGTATTCTTCAGTGAGACAGGAAGTGCGTCTCCCAACTCCCCTTCCTCACGGCCTTTTTATCTTCCTCTTTCCCTCTGGCTGTGACCCTGGCCTTGCCAAAGGTTAGACAGCAGACTCGATTTATTTATGTGAGCACGTGCCAATAGTGCTTTGAAAGAAATTATGCCCATTCTTGTACCAAAAGGTCACATCTAACGTGTGCATCCGCCCATGGGCACATGCACGCATCAGAATGTGGCTGAGCCCTATGCTGGTTAAAATTCTCAACTTTGCCCGTTTCTGTTTCAAGCATGTGTGTGTGTGTGTGTGTGTGTGTGTGATAAATGCCCAGATGAGGGGACACAGTTTGGGCATGTTTACAGGAGTATTTTTCTGGAGGGCAGGGCCACATAGCTTTTCATTCTCCTTTAGGTATTTAAATTCTAATTTTCTGCAGTATGTATGTCTCGTTTTATGAAGGGGAAAAAAGAGATAAAAATATTTTTCTTTAAAATAGTCCTGGGTTAAGGGAGACATTTTCTGGAAGCCCATTTGTACCACATAAAGCATATTGGGCATGTGAAAAGCCCCCTGGATTCAGCTGTGTTTTGGGTAAGATAGAAGCCTGGTTTGTGGCATCGCCGCATGTAGGGCTGAATGAGGGCTCCCCCGGCACTTTCCCACCCAGTGGCAAACATGCCTGAAAGTTTCCCCATACTGCTTTCAGCCAGAACACCTGGTCTTTAAAGCCTTCCATCCCCCAAGAAGAGTCCAGCCTGTAAAAAATAAAAAATAAATAAAAAGTAAAAATAAATTTAAAAGCTACATGAAAATCTGTTGCCCAAACACCACTGGTTCATTCCTGTCTCGTTCTGCTTCAGTCCCATCAAGAAAAGTGCAAGTTGGCAGCCTGGGTGGAAAGCTAAGCCCTTGTGAAAACCCAGAAGTCCCCTCGCTATAGGCTGCTGTGTGTGAAGAAGAAAATAAATCCAGCCATGAAACATGTGTTTGATATAAGGAAATTATGACAGAGCTGTGTTTGGTAGTGATTACTCCCTGTTACCTGAAACCATCCAGCTCTCTGAACAAGCAACCTCTCAAACATTTGTTCCTAGTGTTTACACTTTGTAGGTGTGGGCAGAGATAGAGGGAGCAGAACAGGAAGCAAGAGAACTGGCTCCCAATCGTGGCATAAGGAATGGGATCCCCACTAAGCCCCCACCGGCCTTGGTCAGCTGGCAGGAGATGGGGATAGACTAAACCACCGGCCAGGGCCTGGGAAAGGCAAAGCCTATGCTTTACCTGACGTTGTATTTCATCCCACTGGGGAGCGTGAACAGTTAACCCCTCAAAGCACTGGTGAGCGTTGACCGCATCCCTTGAGCGGGATTTCAAGCATCATCCCTGCCCGTCTCCAGGGAGGGATGCCAGGTAGCTTCATGGGGAGGCAAGAACACTGAGCATGGAGTGTCAGACTTTGGGCAACTCCTTTGACTTCACTTTCACGTGTAAAATAGAAACAGTGATCCTAGGAAGTTCCTGTGTAGTGAGCCTCAACCTTGCACCAATTACCAGGCTAAATACCGGTACACTAAATACACCCAAAAGCGGTGAGGACATTAAACAACTGGGTAACACTGCTAGCCAAGAGTCAAGCTGGGATTTGGCCTCAGGTCTCTCGGACCCCAAAATGTATACTCCTAACCACCAGGCGATGCTACCTCCCACCTCACAGGGGTCAAGTTGAGTGATGCAAAGTGAAATTACAGTGCTACCCATAAAGTGATAACCAGAATGGCTGTTGTTAATTGTGATTATTAATAACCAACAGAATTACAGAGGCTAAGATCATGGCTTCTAGCATATGACAGTCCAAAGCAGACCAGTGTCGGATACACGTTTGCGACATAAACCGAAATATTGCCAGATGAGTGAAAACTTCAGGGAAATGGAAAGGCACTAATGTTGAGCAAAAAGAGACAAATGGCACACCCATTCATTCAGGTCCCGTCTGCCCGTCTGTTGAGACCTCTGCACTCTTGCTGCTCCCTAAAATGTTAGGACTCACAAGTGAGTGTACACATAATTTGTCTAATAGGAACAAAACCTTAGTCAATATTTTCTCTGAACAACATTTCTCATCAAGGTCCAGGATTTGGGTTAAACTAAAAGCTAGCATCCTCCAACAGAGACTCTAAACAGGATTCGAGGTAATGCATTTACTTAACTCTTTATGGATTTAGGTCAAGGTTGGCCTAGGCAGTGGATTTCAAGCATTGTGTGCTGGTGACCAAGCGTGCACAGAGAAACAGCCAAGAGGGAAGACGGGCTGGGACAAAGACCAGAAATGGAGCCAGAGCAATGGGTCCACCACAAGGAGTTTTCTGTCCTGGGAAAAGTTATCCTCTGAGTCGAGACAGGGATCATCCCAAAGGCGACTGGTGTCAGACCTCGGAAGAGCCCAGGCTTTTCCTAAAATAGAGAAGAGGAGACACCAAGTCCTTTCTCCCAGAAATTCTGTTCCCTGACTTAAGGGCTAGAAATGTGCTGCCCAGCCCACTTGAAGGAATTTCAGAGAATTTCAGCAAAATGGGCTTCTGAAATTTTAGAATCTTGGGATCATAGCTTCTTAGAATTAATGAATCCCAAAAATTCCTCCAGGGCATGGATCGTTTCTGTATTTGCTCCCCCAGCACCTTCCTAACACAGACTCTGGGGTAGCAGAGGCAATGAAATCTTTTTTGTAACCTTCCCGTTTGTTCAGGGGGCTCCCTGGCCCATCTGCAGAGTCACACCCAAGTAAGCATGGTCCAGCTTTTAAATATTTTTTAATGTTTATTTATTTTTGAGAGACAGAGAGACAGAGCTTGAGGCGAGGAGGGGCAGGAAGAGAGGGAGACTCAGAATCCAAAGCAGGTTCCAGGCTCTGAGCTGTCTGCACAGAGCCCAACACGGGGCTTAAACTCACAAACTGGAAAATCATGACCTGAGCCGTAGTCACACACTTAACCGACTGAGCCACACAGGAGCCCCATGTAAGAGGAAATTTTTAAATCTTTTTATTTGTGTTTCTCAGGAAACCTGAGAGGGGGGCCAGTTAGTCACCCTAAGTACTCCTCATGCCTCTCCTCCCAGAGCTCCTCACGGCCAGCAGCCTCTGCAGACAACATCTGTACACCTCCACCCCCTGGGCCTCAAGGACATTTTCCCACTCCCTCCTTCACCCACATCCCGGCCCTTTATACCATGTTTCAACTCAGCCTCTCCAACTACATCCTTCCCCCCTTCATCTCCGGCAATCTCTCCCCACCTTTTCTTGACAGTATATATGAAGAAAGCTCTGAGAACTGAGAAGGCAAACAGAAAACCGTCCTGGGTCGAAAAGGGGAAGGTGTCAAATGTAAAGGAGGCAGAACAGGGTGGTCAGAGGTGAATTTAGCAGGAAAGACAAGCAAGAAACACTCATCTCCATCACAGTCTGATGAAACACCATCCTGCGGGGTGAGAAACAAGTGGGTACATAGAAAGTCAGAGTCTGGAAGGACCCAGAGTCCATCTCATTCTTTCCCAACCCTCCATCAACATCAGGAGCTCTCTTTGTATTATCTAGAGTTTATCCAGACTCCACAGGGACACCTCTTGGAACCAGCGACACCCAGAGAGGAGTGGAATGTAGTAGAGATATATTCTCTTATGAGCCCTAAAATTATGACACACTCACAAGGCTCCGTCCAGAGTGGGAAGCCTCAGGCAAAGTTAAACCCACAAACTGCTCCCAAGGGACCAGACCTGTCACAGCTACCTCTCCCTTACAGAAAATTCCTGAAGAAATGGCAGGGAAGACCAAGAAGCAAGTAAGGAAAAGGAAGGAATAATAGGAAAACGTAGGGATAATGTTACCTCAGCCTGAGCACAGAGCCTTCGCCAAAGGAAGTCTAAGATCAATTACACAGCCTCTTTGGGCAACAGATCCTCCAGGGCTCCTGACCAAGTCCTGAGACTGCAACCTTTCATTTCTACACCATCTTGCTGCCACCATGAAAGGCAAAGGTACCTGTGAATGCTCGTTCTCTTTCTTTCCTTTCTTCCCCGAGACCTCATCTATGCTTACCAAAGCTGCCTGCCTGGAAGTGAGCTTCATTTGGAGTGTGTCGGCATCCCCATTAGACTTGCCCCTGGAGGCCATTTATAATTTTCTTTGTTTATTTATTTATTTTGAGAGAAAGAGCATGAGTGGGGGAAGAGCAAAGAGAGAGGGAGAGAGAATCCCAAGCATTCCTGCACTGTCAATGCAGAGCGCGACATGGGGCTCAAACTCACAAACTATGAGATCATGACCTGAGCCAAAAGCAAGAATCGGACACTTAACCACACAGGTGCCCTTAAAGCCACTTTTTCATAAGTGCACCAACACCGGTGTAGTGTCCCCTTGGTCCCCGAGGAGAGAATCTGGCACCATCACCCCGTTCTGGAAGCACCTTCTCGCTGCTCATGGGCAAAGGTTGGTTTCCTATGCCCACAGTGCATGAGAAGAGGCCACAGACTTTTTTTAAAGCCTCTCCGACAACCCTAGGTGCTGTGTCCGTAGGCTCTCCGAGGCAGCTCCTGGCATATGTTGGGGAGGGCAGTGAATGGGACATGTAAGCGTTTCAGTAACTCTAAGTGTGCTCTTCCTTTATTGTGCTATTGGGCAGCCCTCCAGCAGTGCCAGCTGCCAGGCTACCCGGAATGGGGCAGCGAGACGGAATGTGATTGCATACTAGGTGTGGGGGGGGGGGGGGGTTACTCAAGAGGGAACAATGGGAACACTGATCAAATGATGGCTTTCAGAAGGGCAAAGACTGTAAAAAAAAAAAAAAAAGAACATTTCTCTTTGGGCCAAAGGTTAGAGGACTCTAATACAGTTTTTGATACAAGAACTGAGGTCCTACACTGCTAAAGTGTAGTAAGGTGCTCAGCCCAGATGACCTCTCTACTCACTAGCAAATAAGATGATTCAAATACCGGCTGTGTGGTGGTCCGGTGCTCTACGCCGTGGACCATGGACCACCAAGAGATGAATCAGGTGCATATGAGAGGCTGTTTAATGCAGTCTGCCATCATATAGAACCCAGTTAAGCACGCTCCTCCATTCACTGGCTGTGTGTCTTTTGTATATCACCAAACCTCTCTGTGCCTCAATTTTCTCATCTTAAAAATCATGCCTGTCTTGTACTTTGTGGGGAATTAGACATTGTATAGAACATAGCACATTGTCAGTGCTTAAAAATTAGGTGTGACTGATTTTAATAAATTAATTTTTAGTAAAGTCCCAGGCAGACTCTGGTTAGTGCTGCTCAGTGAGAAACACAAAAGGAAGAGATACAGTTGTATGTGAGAGAAGCAGGGAGCTTCTTAGATGAGGAGACATCTCAACTGCAAAGTTTACAACACCTACCCCACTAGAGGGTCCCGAGAAGAAGACACCCTCTCAAATTTTCACACAGCTTTTAATCCAAAGGATGGGAAGGATGAGAGAAACATCCACAGATAAAAAATTTACCAGTGGTGGAGGTCATTTCAGGAGGCAAAAATAATAGTTAATAATTTATTATTAACTCTCATTATGTCTTGTAATCTAAGACACACCAATATTTCATGTACCACAAAGAAGGAGAAAAAGCTGAGGACTGAACAATGACACAGTGTTTTCATAACAACCACTGTGCAGATGCATCCAATTTCAGATAGGCTTTAAAAGGCCAAACAAAGACGTGCATCTGAGAAAACGTGAAGTATGACATTTGCCATACTCTGCACTAATGAGGATGCATTTTTTAAAAGTAATATTTCATGGAATCCTCACCAAAATAGGTATAATGAAATCTATTTGACAGCTGAGGACACTGAAGCACAGAGCAGTGAACTAATTTGTCTTGGGTCCCATAACCAGTAAATGCTAGAGCTGATAATCCGATTCGGAGCTGCCTGACAGAAAGTCCGAGGATTTGTATGTGAAAGACCTAAAACCCAGAGAAGCTGGGTGAGAGGCACAGAGAGAAGTGCGTGGACCAGGTCAGGCCTGGAGAGCCCTGGACGCCGGGATAAGGACTGGCCATCCACTCCAGGATCATGCACGGACCCTTGCTGTGTGGCAGGCACTGTGTTGAGCACTGGGGAGAAGGTGACCTCGAGTAAGAAACAGACCAGATACCTACCACACAGAGCTCACAGCCGCCCGAGCAAGGGATTGGCATCTGACTGGACTGTTCAGGGTGAGGGTGTGCATAGGGCACACATAGGAGGAGACTTTGACCCCGTGCTGGGGGATCAGGGAGGGCTGTCCAGAGAAAGTGACATGATGATCTGAAGAATGGGTCAGAAAAGGAGAAGGGTTTGCCTCCAAGCATCCATGTGCTCCCCTACATTACACAGCCTCCCTTGCACTTAGCTTGGAGCCATGTGACCAATTCTGGTCCATAAAGGTGAACAAAGGTGACCCATGGCACTTTCAGGCTAAGTCAGTTAAAAGACAGGTGACTCAAGGGGGTGCCTGGGTATTTCAGTTGGTTGAGTGTCTGACTCTTGGTTTTGGCTCAGGTTATGATTTCACACTTTGTAGGTTTGAGTCCCAGGTAGGGCTCTGTGCTGACAACATGGAGCCTGCTTGGGATTCTCTCTCTCTCCCTCTGTCTCTGCCCAACCCTACTCTCTCTCAAAAGAAATAAGTTACGAAAAAACAAATGGTAAGCACCTCATCCAACTTATTTGCTTTGGGATGACCTGGAAGCCACTTCTGCAAAGGGAAAAGGACCACCCAACCCACCATGCACCTCACAGGACTGAGACATCAACTTCAATGTGGTAAGTGATTGAAATTTAGGGGTTAATGTATTATCACCACATATCCTAACTGGTTCAATAGGAGAGAGTGTTCCATGTAGGGCCAACAGAACGTGCAAAGACAAGAATGTGGGGATGTGGGGGAACTGAACACCTCCTCCAGCTGCAGCAAGAGCACCGGGAGCTGGTGGCAGGAGCTGACACTGGAGAGGTGAGGGCCGCCTCCCGGGGCCCTGCAGGCTGTGTAGGAAGCCTGGGCTGCTGGGCTTCTGAGAACAGACTAGAAGTAGAGATAGACCCAGGGACAGATGCTGGAGACTTCAAGGTCCAAGAATGGCAATGAGCATGACTGTAAAGACACAGACATGAGGTGGAACTAGAATGTATTATGCTAAGTGAAATAAGTCAGTCAGAGAAAGACAAATATTCTTTGATTTCACTCATAGGGGAAAGGAAGGAAAAATAAAATAAGATAAAAACAGAGAGGGTGGCAAGCCATAAAGGACTCTTAAACACAGAGAACCAACTGAAGGTTGCTGGAGGGGATGTGGGCTGGGGGGTGGGTATCAAGGAGGGTACTTGTTGGGATGAGCACCGGGTATTATATGTGAATGATGAATTACTAAATTTTACTCCTTCAAACGATATTAAACTGCAGGTTAACTAACTTGAATTTAAATAAAGAAAAGAAAAGAAACAGACACGAGAAATACCACAACATGGAATCCATGGGGGGACAAGAAAAAAAGTTGGATCGAAGTTGCCTCCAAGATCTTGAGCCTGAGACACCCAGGATGATGGTCGAGTGCTCACCAGATGGAGGAAAGCTGAAGAGAGACTGATTTGTGGAGGATGCTGACGGGTCTGACCTGGAACATGTCGAGGATGAGGTTAAAGGATCATCGTGCATCCAAGGGAATTCAAGGAGCAGGGCTCAGCTGGGCAGAGTCAGGAGCTGGGCGCGGCTCACTCCTGGGCTGCAATTCCTTCTTGCTTCTCTCCATTCACAACAGGTTCAACTAGACAGACTTGTCTACACTAGGGCTTCTTATGACAGCCTGGGTTTTCCCAAATGCTCTGTAAAGACCAACTAATTGCACTAATTTATCTATCAGCTTTTTCTGGAATGCGCATCTAAGACATAATTAGACAATTGTCGTTAAACCTATGGAACAGCTCCCTGAGAGCAGTCAGCAATGAGATGTTGTGTTTTTCCTCTGTGGCTGCCACCTCAGGTGGCTGTGAGAAAATATAAAGTAACAGGTACAGAGGTGACAGAGGAGGGAAGGAGCTCCCGCAGGCCTCAAAGCCACCACCTGGTGAGTCGCTCCCTGGAGAAGAAGGTGCTGTGAGCTCGTGGTGGTTTGTGTGTGCTGGAGCGAGCTCCTACCAGCTCCAAAATCAAATATGCAGGATTCTCACAAGCTGGTCTCTAGCTCAAAGCTGGCCATGGTGAGAGCACGTCCAGCACAGAAACCAGCAAATGCTACAGATCGGGGCTTTTCATGGAAGGAGCAAGGAACCTGTTAACCAGTCCACCACTGGTTTATACTGAAGGAGGGTTGCAGGAATGTGGGGTTTGTGAAGCCATCTCAGTATCCAGCTCCACTCAGTTCTCATGGGAATATCCAAGAGCCATTCATGAGAGCTGCCTTCCCCTCATTCTCCAGTTCCAACCCATCAGATGCTCTCAATCCTGTCTCCCAAATACACCTTCATTAGCTGACACCTCCTCCTTCATCTGCACGCCTTTCCTTCTTAATCACCATGCTCAGAACTTTGGCAGTCTGGAACTTTGGCTACTCTGGTCCCTTCTAGAATGTTCTTCCCCCCATTAAGAGTGACTGGCTTTAGGCAGTTAAACATCTGACTCTTGATTTCAGCTCAGGTCATGATCTCATAGTCATGAGCTTGAGCCCCATGTCAGGCTCCACAATGAACACAGAGCCTGTTTAAGAGTCTTTCTCCATCTCCCTCTGCCCCTCCCCTGCTTGTGCTCTCTCTCCCACTCTCTCTCTCTCGTAAGAAAAATAAAAGAGGAGTGCCTGGGTGGCTCAGTCAGCTAAGCATCAGACTTCCGCTCAGGCCATAATCTCACAGTTCATGGGTTCAAGCGCTGCGTCAGGCTCTGTTCTGACAGCTTGGAGCCTGGAGCCTGCTTCTCATTCTGTGTCTCCCTCTCTCTCTGCCCCTCCCTGCCTCAAGCTCTGTCTTGCTCTGTCTCAAAAATAAATAAACATTAAGAAAAAAAGTTTAAAAAAAAAGAAAAAATGAAAAAAAGAAAAAATGTAAAGAGTGACTAGGGTTTTCTCATCTTCAGATGTCAACTTTAAAGTCACTTTTCTTGGGGCGCCTGGCTGGCTCAGTGGTTAAGCATCCAACTTTGGCTTAGGTCATAATCTCGTAGTTCACAAGTATGAGCCCCAAATCAGGCTCTGTGCTGACAGCTCAAAGCCTAGAGCCTGCTTCAGATGCTATGTCTCCCTTTCTCTCTGCCCCTTCCCTGCTCACACTCTGTCTCTCTCAAAAAATAAGTAAATAAATAAATATTAAAAGAAATATTTTAAATAAAATCACTTCTCTTGAAGATCTCCCCAGACCATGTCATCTAAAACAGCACTCCTTATATTATTTTTCTTTTTTTCTCATTGTCTCTTTCAAAGCACTTTTCATACTTTATCTAGTTGTATAATTCTTTGGTTGACTTTCTACCAGACTGGAAACTCCTTGAGGAAAAGCTTAGTTTCTACCCTATTACTCTTGCCTCCCATGGAGCCTGGCATAGAATTAGGGACCAATAAGTATTTGCTGCAGAAACATTGGATAAAATGGCAATTCCCCCCACCCCTGCCAATTTTGTAGTAGTTGTGTTACCAACTCTCCCTTTTCAAGATCTGGTCCTCCTTAATGTTGGAGGATGTTGCTATTAAAAATTCAAACCATTGGAACTCACTGATGCCATAGCCCTCTCCAGTGGCCCAGTAGAAGTAAGGTTAGATGTCTCCTCCCCTCCTGATATTGGAGTACATGTTAGTGGAGTTACGGAGCTCAATCCTTCCATTGCGTTTTTCATAATTTTCTCTTTTCAGCATGATAGCCCAATCAAGAGGAAGTTTCGTTGCCACTGTGACCTCCACTCCTAAGACTGAGATGTTTGTTTTTGTGATTTCTTCTTTCCCTGGGACCTCCTGACATCATAGAACACTCAGGACCTGCCTCAGAGGAACAAAAGTGTTTGGGTTTACTAGACTAGGCACCAAGGAAACCACTTGCCTCCTCCCATGGGTCCAACATCAGCATTAGATAAATACCACAAGTACATAGATCGACCACCTCAACAAGGGAAAGGTGAAATGTTCTAAGGCAGGAGAATGCAAGGATTGCAGACTCACTCTTCTCAAGAGCTAAAGTCTTACTCCATGGTGGGGTTGGGGACAGGGATATGAAGCAGTGTAGCAGACAAAGCCTGTGGTGACCTCCAATGACCTCCACCTCCTGATATTCATGTCTTGTACAATCCCCCACCCTGAGTGCGGATGGAAACTATGACTTGCTCTAGCCAAAAGAATGTGGCAAATATGAAGGGATTTTTGCTAATTGAAGGTCCTAAATCCGTTTGAGTTAATCAAAAGATAAATGATCTCAGTGGGTCTAATTTAATTGTGTGAATGGCCTTAAAACAGAGACTTCCCCCTCCTCGAGGCAAGAGATTCACCTTGCTGGCTTGATGAAGCACAATGGGGAGGAAGCCCACAGGGTAAGGGACAGTGGGCATTCTCTAGGACCTGAGGACAGTCTCCAGTCCACAGCCAGCAGACCCCTTTAGTCATATAATCTCAAGAACTATGGGACTACCTCAGTCACACCACAACACAAATGAGCTTGGAAATGGATTATTGGGGCGCCTGGGTGGCTCAGTTGGCTGAGCAGCTGACTGCAGCTCAGGTCATGATCTCACAGTCCATGGGCTTGAGCCCCACATCGAACTCTGTGCTGACAGTTCAGAGCCTGGAGCCTGCTTCGGATTCTGCCTTCCTCTCTCTCTGACCCTCCCCCACTCACTCTCTGTCTCTGTCTCTCACAATAAAATAAAGACATAAAAAAATTGTTTCTTTCCCAACTGAGCCTCCAGATGAGAATGCAACCCATATAACACCTTGAATACAGTCTTATAAAACACTAAGCAGAAGACATAGTTAAAACGTGCCCAGAATCCTAACACAGAAACTTTGAGATAATAACTATTTGGGTTTTTTTAGCCACTAAGTTCGGAGTAATTTGTTATGCAGCAAAAAGACAACTAACACAGGCAGTGATGTGAGTTAATCCAGGAAATAGTAACTATAGATTCATTAATACCCATTTTCTGTTTGCCCTGCTTGAGGGCCCTGCTGTGGGTCATTTCAGCTCCCCAACAAAGCATTTCAGGTGCTCCTCAGGGTGTAACATCCATGATGTATGAGGCTTTGTGTTGGGAACTGAGGATTCAAAGTGACTATAATATTCTTTTTCTTGCCAGGAGCTTACAGGCTAGGCAAACAGATAATGCAAGTCACTCCCTCATCAGCTCATGTTTACAGAGAGCTGCCAATGTGGCAGGCACTTTGCTAAGTGCTGTGGCCGGAGACAAATAAGCACCTGCTCAGCTTGAAGTGTCACTCCGTTTATGGAGACCTGGAGCCAGCTTGTCCTGCCTCACAAGAGCCAACTGTTCAATTTTCAGTAATCTTGTGACCCAATAGTTGAACACAGCCATTATTAAAAGTAAAATTATTTCAACTTACAAATTAAATAAATTATATTTTAAAACAGGAGTAAAGACTCAAAACTCAGCAGTTCCTAATTATGTTTCTACATGTTGCTTCTATCTATGCTCTTGAAGCAGTAGGCAGATGTTGTGTATGTTTGGTGGAAATTTACACAGGGGGGTGCTACTGTGTGTGTCTTCTCAACTCCATGGTTAGTGATTTCACAATGGCAGCTTCAAACTGATCATAATGTGTGTTTACACTACAGAAATTGGCAACCACTATACATCTGACATTGATTCACTGCTTTGTTGATAATCGAGACCCTTGACCTTAAGAAAGTGGTGGGGAAATGCAAACAGTGCAGCAAACCAGAGGGGACTGGGTGGCTTAGTCCATTGAGTGCCTGACTCTAGATTTCAACTCAGGTCATGATCTCAGGGTCGTGGGATCAAGCCCCATACTGGGCTCTGCACTGAGCATGAAGCCAGCTTATGATTCTCTCTCTCTCCCTCTGCCCCTATCCCTCACTCATGTATTCTCTCTCTCTCTCTGTCTCTCTCTCTCTCTCTCTCAAATAAAATAAAACAAGACAAAACAACAACAAAAATCAATGCAGCAAACATTAAGTGTGCCATGTGCTGTAGCCATTGCATTTAAGTTGACCAAAAATCGAAGAAATGTTCTTCCAGCATTCAAAACCTGTTATCTAATTCATCAAAAAAGTCACTCTTATCATTAATAATCAAGTGAAGTTTTGATAGACGTCTTCAGTGTCTCACCTTCATCTTACTTATTAACATAAATGAAAATATCAATCGAAGTTCATGACAGAACTACACTTGCTCATTCAATGACATGAAAGACTTCTGCTGAATCAGAAAGTGATCAAGTACATATTCATAGTCTATTTTTGTCAAATCATGCTTGAATTGCAACCATAAATTGGCTAAAACAAGAGTAGGCAAAAATGTATAATAGCATTCTATGAAAGTCAATGACCATATGAAATTTATAAAAAAGATCATTGTATATGTTATTCTTAAGTAATAATAAATGTGTGTTTGATGGGCACCTGGGTGACTCAGTCAGTTAAGCATCTGTCTCTTGATCTTGACTCAGGTCATTATTTTAGAGTTCATGAGTTTAATCCCCACATCTGGTCTGTGCTGACAGGACGGAGCCTGTTTGGGATTCTCTCTTTCTCCTTCTCTCTGCCGCTCCCCTGCCACATGCACATTCTCTCTCTCAAAAGAAATAAACATAAAAAAATAAATATGTATTTGTTATATATCAGTGCAATATAGTAAACTTAGATATGTGTAGATGTGCCTACATTTTTTTCTGAAGAGCTGGTTGTAAACTTCCCTCAGTACATCGGCTGGTGTAGACAGACACAGATGACTATCAGTGAGTTCAAAGCAATCGTCAAAGTGTGAATGAAGACATGAGGCATTAGCAGGGAGTGATTTCTCTCTCTAACCAAAAGGGTAGGAGAGGTGATCTCTGACACAGATCACTGCTCTCAACTAGGTTGGGAAGAGTGTAGTTCAAAGACTAAGGTAAGACACCAGCTCCCCGCATCACCTTCTCCCCAGCCTGGGCATAGGCTGGCCCAACACTGCATGTCCTTCAAGCCCAATGAAAAGAAAGGCATTTAGAAAGCTGTGAGCAAGAAGTTCCCTTTGTTGGTACCCATATGAGTCTCAATTTCAGAACTCTTCGTTGCCTGGGAAATAGGGCCAAATCCCCGAGGCAGCAAGTCCTCAGCTTCCATCAGGACCTCCTTCAAAGAAGGTCGATGGAGTTAAAGGCACACAAGGAAAGACATCGGCTGACACAGAGGCAGCATTCTGCTCTGAGCCAGGCTCATGACATTTAATCCTCATGACAGCCCAGTGAGAACATCTATCTTAACAAAGTCGTTTTACAGAGGAGGACACCAGGACTCAGAGAGAGGAAGTGACTTGTCCAAGGAAGCTCACCCTGCTGATGAGTGCTGGAACCAGGATTTGAACCTAGATAAATGGACCACGTGCACATTATAGTGATGGGTGAGGCTGGATCCTTCCCTGACATCTTAGTGAAGACAAAATGTGAACATGACAGAAAAATGTGGAGAACATATGGCTTCATTCATATCCATTTATGAGGAGGAGGAGGAGACATCTCTAAGAACTAGGGAGAAAATTCTTCCATTTCATTCGGCTTTCAGATTTCTTTGCTGTTAGATTGCTTCCCCCAGCTAACAAGAAACAAATTTTTCACTGTTCTCACAAATTTTTATGGAATTCTTACTATATTCTAGGGGTGGGAATTATAGCAAAGAACGAGGAAGACAGTAAGAGACAAGCGGCAGAGCCCCTCTTTCGGCCTCCACACTGTGTCAGGAAGCAGACCTATTTTTGCTTTTTGTTGCACTCAAGGCCTGGTGTCTAGTCCAGAGAAGGTACTCATTGAATATTTGTGGGTGCACAGCTAAATGGATGAATGCCACAAGGGGCAATCATACGACCTTCCCTTCCCCATCCCAAAAGTGCTGGAGACGATCAGAATGAAGAAACTCTCAAATGTGTTCAGTGCCTGCTTCCCCCAGACCCGCCAGCCCGCATCCTGATGGACTTGCCCACTCAGAGCCCAGCGCCTGGGAGGGAGGTCCAGGGCATTTCCTGCCATGGCTCCCTGGACTTGCACTTCCCCCTGTGAGACATAAGCCCACTGACCCAGTCAAAGGAGGGAACAATGTTCGTGCAAGAGCAGGTGTCGGAAACGATCATGGCAGCTCGAGCCGGACAGAGGGCCCTGAGAAAGGAGGTTTCGGGATGCCGTCCAAAGTCGACAGCAGCGGCCGGAACCCCGGCTCCGGCGCAGGGGCCTCCCCGAAACATCAGATATTTAGCTTCCTGTGGTATACTGATGAGCCGAACTCTTCCACCACCTACCTCAGTTTTGCCTAAGGAGATATATGCAAGAACTTTCTTCAGAATTGCTGCACCATTAATAAACAAAAGAAAAGAATATTCAGAGAGGAGAATTATAGGATATTCTATGCAGGAAATGTATGATGTGGTATCAGGAATGGAGGATTACAAGCATTTTGTTCCTTGGTGCAAAAAATCAGATGTAATATCAAAGAGAACTGGATACTGCAAAACACGATTAGAAATTGGGTTTCCCCCTGTGTTGGAACGCTATACATCAGTGGTTACCTTGGTGAAACCGCATTTGGTCAAGGCATCCTGTACCGATGGGAAGCTTTTCAATCGTTTGGAGACTGTTTGGCGTTTTAGCCCTGGTCTTCCTGGCTACCCAAGAACTTGTACCTTGGAGTTTTCAATTTCTTTTGAATTCCGCTCCCTTCCGCACCCTCAGCTCGCCACACTGTTTTTCGATGAAGTTGTAAAGCAGATGGTAGCTGCCTTTGAAAGAAGAGCATGTAAGCTGTGTGGTCCAGAAACAAATATACCTCGGGAATTAATGCTCCATGAAGTTCATCACACGTAAAGGGAGAAAAGAACTGGTCACCTGTTTGTAACTTTAGTTTATTCACTTGTAGGAAGTGCTTTCATCATTTGCTTTCAGAAGTTCGAAAGCATTTGTTAAGCCCAGATTTGATTATAAACCTACACCGTTGAGAATTTGCACTTGGAATATGGAACCACGTGTACACAGAATTCAATCATGTGTAATTCAAAGTGATATGTATATTAGTACATTTACAATAATGGGGTGTCATCACTCTTAACCGGAAATTGAAACTGTAAATTAAACCGTATAATTATGACCTTACCTGAAGGGGGTTAGTTGAGATACTCACACAGTATGTAACCATTATCACCTTTAAGTTATTAAATTCAGACTATTTATAACTTATTATCATAGGTCCTGCCTCTTGGCTTAGGATATTTGAGTAATCATCAGATATTTAAAGTAGGAACTTTACTTTAAAATACTGTTAATGAAGGTTCCTTGACACTTTTCTTATTTTTAAATTGTTCTTATTTGTACTAGGTAATTCAGTGCTATATGTAGTGAGATTGACTCCCAGATTAAACAGTGACTATTGTTTGGTGAGTGGTCCAGAGCTTTAGGCTACTTTTCTTGTAGTTTGCAGCCCTCTCAGATACTCTGACTGCTTTTTCAGTGAGGCTGATTACGTGTCAGATTTTGTCTACCGCGGTGGGTAACATATGAAGATAAGTTGGTATATGCCTCCTGCACCACGCATCCCTATTTTCTATTTATTTGTGTATTCACTTGCAATAATGTATTTCAAACATATTTTTGTAAACAAATCAGTGTCTAAGGACTGAAGTAGTAACTTAATAAAGTTAATTAGTTTAAAAAAAAAAAAAGAGCAGGTGTCTGACAGGCAGACACACTCAGGGCAGTTACAGCAGACAATTTATCTCCTGGCACATTAGTCCCTCCCCTGGTTCCTCACTGACTGAGTATTACAAAGGTTACAGCCTTTCCCAGACGTCGCCGATGCCCACGCAAGGCAAAAAGTAGTCTGATTGGAACAAACGTACATTCTCTGATGTGACGCAGAACCTTTCAGTCTCTCCTCCTTTTATTCTTTGGCACATGCTCATTGCAAAACCTGAGGAAATAAGCCCACTAAAGGGAGAGGGGAAGAAGAACCAGAGAGTGAGGTGGGTGTCTAAGGGTTTGGGACTCCACTGTGGGGAGAGTTCCTCTGTATTTCCAATAGGTTGTAAACCTATTATTAACTGGACAGCACAGCTTTTATTTGGTATTTCTTAAAATGAACGATCTCCCTTACTTCTCACATCCATGGAGAAGACAGACCCCACAGCAGAAGGGCAGGTTTGAGACAGCATGGCTGCCCAGAAGCTGGGAGGGGTGAGCCCCCCCCCTGGAATGAAAGGACAATAGCTGTGAGCCCCAGTAAAAAAGTGATGAGGTGGCCATGTAGGCCATCAGCCTCCCTGCTCCACTCAAGCCCACCCCACAGCCTAAAAACGCAGGACAGCCTCCATTTTGCATTATGAGGGTTTATCTGCTTTTTAAACTTGTGCCCCCACCCAAGGAAAACCCACCCAAGGAGGACCCCACCCAAGGAGGACCCCACCCAAGGAGGACCCCACCCAAGGAGGATCCCACCCAAGGAGGATCCCACCCAAGGAGGACTCCATGGTCTTGGGCAGTGGTGCACAAAACTGAAAGAAAAGGCCAGTGGAGAGGCAACACAGTACTGATGATAAACTTTATTGTGCTGATTATAAAGTGATATCTGTTAGGTATAGAAAATGTAGGGGGTGGGAGAAGAGTTGGGCAAGAAGAAAATTTAAATCCCCATAATTCCAATTCTGAGAGACAACATTGTTGGTTCTTGGCTGCATTTCTTGCAGCCTTTTATCTATATGTGTCTAGTTCTTTACGGTGTTTAACTGAGATCCTTCGCAGAACACTGTTTAGAAATCTATGACTACGTGGAAAGAAAAGGAGACACCAGAACCCATTTCTGCAACGTCACTACGCCCCTCCTCACCCATATTTATTGGCAACAGGGAAAGATGAAGGGGGCTCCAGAATTATGGTTGGTACTGAAGTTGAATTATAGTTAATACTGAAATTCTCACCACCCTGACAAGTGGTTTGGAGTGAGATTTAACTTGATTTGGAAAAATAAAGAAATATGACAATTCTTATATCCATGGTGTAGAGTAAAATTCATACCAGCTGAGTGGATGAGTGAGTGGATTGATGGAAGGCCGTCTGGATAGGAGGCCAAAAAAGGAGGAATAGAGAGAGAAACAGAAAGAAAAAGAAAGAGACGTAGAATAAAGGAGACACACATACATATGTATACGCTTGTGTGTGCGTAGAATATTCTAGAAGCATACTCAGAAACTGTGAAGAGTAGATCCATCTTGAAGAATAGGTAAAAGTGGACCTTTAAATGGTGATTTCATCACTTCTGCACTGCTTTGAATATTTTACCATGGGTGAGCCTTACTTTTCTAATTCCTAAAACTCTTGAAGTGATTTTCCCACTTCAAATATAAATTCTATTAGGTTATATGGCAAAGAGACCGAGGCTGCAGGTGGTATTAAGGTTGCTAATCAGCTGATCTGAAAGAGGGAGATGATCCTGGATTATCCAGGGGGGCCCAGTGTAACACAAGGGTCCTTAAAAGGGGGAGCAATAAGGGGCGCCTAGGTGGCTCAGTCGGGTGAGCAACACTTCAGGTGGGATCATGATCTCACGGCTCCAAGCACTGGAACCCCACATCAGGCTTTGTGTTATCAGGGCAGAGCCTGCTTCGGATTCTCTGCCCCCCACCCCTCTCTGTCCCTTCCCCGCTAGCGCAGCACCTGCACTTTCTCGCAAGCACTCTCTCTCTCAAGAAATTTAGTTTTGAGAGAGAGAGACAGTGTTCAAGACAGAGCTCCCATGCAGGGCTCGAACTCACAGAGGGTGAGATAATGACCCAAGCCAAAGTCGGACACTTAAGTGACTGAGCCACTCAGGCGCCCCATCTCTCAAAAATAAATATACATTTTTTTTAACTGGAAGAGGGGAGAAGAGAGTCAGAGAAAGACATGATGAAAAGGAGGAAGGGCCGAGAGCCAAGAAAGCAGCTTCTAGAAACCGGAAAAGGGAAAAAGGCAAATTTCCCCCAGGAGCCTCCAGAAAGGGCTGCCGCCCTGTGACCTGCGGATCTACAGCCACATCAGACTTCTAACCTGATCCCGCTGTCCCCCCCCCCCCCCCCCCCCCCCCCCCCCCCCCCCCCCCCCCCCCCCCCCCCCCCCCCCCCCCCCCCCCCCCCCCCCCCCCCCCCCCCCCGCTCCCCCCCCCAACACAGAGCCACAGCCCCGAGCCAGTGGCGCTGTCCAGCCAGGCGGCCTGGCTCTGGGCTCCGAGCCCAGGAGCTCCTGCGCCAGCGGCCCACAGCAGTCCTGGTACCGACGGTTTTTTGTCGCTGTTGCTGTTGTTCAAAGGAACAGCAGCAGCACTAAAAGAAATGAATGAAGGAATGAATTATTAATGCTTGCAAACAGAATCTCTAACTCTTATTAGTATTCTGTCCTTAGCCGTGCCTCTCATGCCAAGGCACTGATTTTATTACACAGCTGATCAAGGCACAAGGCACACGTGGCCACATCGGATTTGGTCAATTAACGAGGCTGAAGAAAACCGTAAATTCTTTGTAGTTTCCGGTGGCGCCACTTGGCATAGTAATGTTGGTGCCTTTCCCCCTTGGCTTCGACACACACCTGGATTCGTTTTGTTATGGGGCCCTGTGGTTGCTGTGAAAACATGCTGGGAATTTGATGCTGAAGGGAATACACAGAAATCCCTGCCTCGGTCCTGGTCCGGTTTCTTCCCAAAGATAAGAACTAGAAAAATCGGTGTGGTGAACATTTATTTCATTAGGAAACCGACTCTTTTGTCTTTGGGCACCCAGAGGGCTAAACACGGCCTACACAAACACACACATCTGCGTACCCCTGTGCGCGCACGCACACATGTTTATCGGTACCCAAGAAACACACACGCTCACATGACAGGGACCCACCCTTAGATACACACCCCAGGACACAGCTCTGCCATTTTAACTCAGACTTGCCAGAGATGGGCTCTGCTCCACTGGGCTTTTCCTCTCTGAACGAAGCATTCTAATTCAGAAACGGCCCCAGCTCTGGGGAAATAATCTTCAGATTAGTTTCTCTGCCTGCCAGGAACGCGGGGCCATGCTCCAGTTTTAAAAAGCGCATTATTTTGGGAAGCGCTGGGGGGCCCTGGGTGTTCTGGAGCCCCTGCAGCTCTTGGAGGTGCTGGTGTGAGGGTGGTTTGTGCACCTCAGTTTCCCACTCGCTAGCTGTGCTGTCAGGGGCAAATCACTTCACCTTTCTATGCCTCGGGCTCCTCAATCGTCACTGTCGATAATAATAGGACTTCCTTGGGAGGGTTGTTCGGGATGAATTCGGATTATGCATGGACCTTGTTTAAAGGGAGGCCATGCAGATAGGAAGTTCCCCATAAATGCTAATTCTGTGGATATCATCCTCAGACCCACATTCGTCTAATCCTCCTACTTTTTAGGAACACTTGTGCACGCATGCACACACCTTGAAGACGCAGTGCTTGAAGACGCAGTGCTCAAAATCCGGCCTTTTATCTGGATGGTTCTTTTTCCCATGGTTTTGAAAACCCCTGCATATCCGTGTTCTCCTTTTTGCCTCATAAAACATGGGATAGGAAGGCTGGAATTATTGTTCCCATTAAAAAAAAAAGAAAGAAAGAAAGAAAGGTGTACAAAGGTCACAAGATATACCTGTAAAAATTTATTGCAGTGTATTTATAACACACACACACATGCGCGCACACACACACACACACACACACACACACACACATAGAAATGATCAAACGCCCAGCCGTTGAGGAGGGTAAATGAAGGTAGCACTTTGTAACATGCGATAGTCATTAAGAAATCCATGTCCGGGTTTTCAGTGACGTGGGAAATCCTCAGCTGTAATGCTAAGGGAAAAAGGACACAAAACCAAATGGACAGGAAAAGTTCCATTCAACAATCAGGGGCAGGAAAAGGGGCAAAATATTAATATCATTCCCAAGAGAGGTTATACTTGCCTGATAGTTTTTCCTTTATACTGTTAGGTGTTTTCCAAAGTGTCCATGATGGGACTATACTATTTTTACAATTAGATAAAAGAAATAAGCGGTTGCGTTAGAGCCGCTCTTCTGAGGACACACTGGCCGTGGAGCCAGAGCCCTGAACCCGTCAGCAGTGGGAGGGATGCAGTCCATTCCCTCCTGGTCACCTGGTCAGCCTTTGGCACCGACACTCCCCAAGGAAATGAATCAACTGTCACACTAATTGTGTTTTTAAGACCCCTTCCCAAAGCCTGAATCGGGACTTTGACACTGACCCCCAGTCCTCCAGTGTGGTCATCTGACAGAGAGAGAAGGCATCGTGGCTCTTTCAGCAAGAAAGAACTATCCCACCTCATAGAAGAAGAAACCAAGGCTTGAAAATGGGAGGGCACCTGCCCAGGGGACCCAGCAGGTCAGGAGCAGAGTCAGGTAACACCCAGGCCTATGTGAGCCAGAGCTCACGTTCCCCACCTGCCTTGTGGACTGGGTGGGGGGCAGGGCTGGGGGTGAAGCCCCTGAGGCACAGGAACCAGCCCCAGTGCTGACACCCAGCTGCCTCCTCTCAGAGGACACATGGGAGAGAATGTCCCCCGAGCAGCCTGCCAGGCTGATGCTTCAGTGAGGGCTTTGCCATTGGAAGGAAAATGAGAGGATGACTTCATGAAGGTCATTAACTTCTCCAAGATGTGAAGCCCTTGAGGAGACTGCCTTGGGCCTGCTCTTCCTCCTAAGGCTTTTGCAAGGGTGTCTGAGAACCAAAGCAGGGGAGAGAAGGCCCAGGGTCACACAGATGCTCTGAGTAGACTAGGGGTCACAGCTTCTGGCCCCTGGACCAGGCTGTCTGTACTGATAACAATGCAGAAATGAGCGGACACTCATTCATTCAGCGAAACTTTACTGAGCCAGTGCTGGACACCAGGCCTTGTTCTGGTGAACAGAAACAACAAGGCCCCAGACCTAGTGGGATTCACTTTCCGGTAAAGCAAGACAGGTGACAAGGGAACAAATATTCAAGAAATATCATTTCAGGGGCACCTGAGTGGCTCAGTGCGTTGTGCATCTGACTTCGACTCAGGTCACGATCTCATGCTCCATAAGTTCAAGCCCCACATCAGGCTCTCTGCTGTCAGCATGGATTCTGCTTCCGATTCTCTGTCCCCCTCTCTCTCCCTCTGTCTCTCCTCCACTCGTGCTCTCTTTAAATAAAAAGAAAAGGAAAAGAAAAAAAGAAGTATCATTTCAGGCTGTTGTAAGTGCTATAAAGAAACTGAAATAGGATTGCACCTGATGTTAGCAGAAGAAACAGCCTTTGAAGATGCCTGTGTCCTAAAACACAGAGCCCTGCAAACACGTGCCCTTAGTTATACAGCAAAAAGCAATTAAAGTTGCAGACGGAATTAAGGTTGCTAATCTCCTGAGACCGGGAGAGTGTTCCGCAGTATGTGGGTGGACCCAGTGTTGTCACGGATGCTTAAGAGTGGACTGGGGCGCCTGGTGGCTCAGTCGGCTGAGCAGCCGACTTCAGCTCAGGTCATGATCTCACAGTTCGTGGGTTCGAGTCCCACATCAGGCTCTGTGCTGACAGCTCAGAGCCTGGAGCCTGCTTCACATTCTGTCTCCCTCTCTCTCACCCTCCCCCACTCACACTCTGTCTCTCTCTCTCTTTCTCTCTCTCTCTCAAAAATAAATTTAAAAAAAAAAAAGAGTGGAAGAGGGAAGCAGAAGACAGAGAAGGAAGAAGGGTCACTTCTGGCTTTGAAGTTGGAGGAAGGTGTCATGAGCCACAGAAAGCAGGCCACCCCAGAAAAGGCAAGGAAACGAAATCTCTGTGGAGCCTCCAAAAAGGAACACAGTCCTACCCACACCTGCATTTTAGCCCAGTGAGCCCCATCAGACTCGTGACCTAGCAGACTGTAAGATAATAAGAACACTGTTTGTGGTTGTTCCACAGAGCCTAGGATACAGGACAGCGCCTCCCAGTTCACTCCTCAGAGAGGCCTCCCCCACTCATCTGCTGGAAGGCATTCTCCTGCTCTTTACTATTTGCTGTTACAGTTTCCCTCACTGAATTTACCAAAATTTTAACTCAATGGCTCACTAGTTTACTTTGGGACGCAAGGCAAAGGGCCTCCACACAGAAGGTCAAGCCTGAAAGATGAAAAGACACCGGCCATGCGCAGAACTGTCCAGAACTACTCGCCTGAGAGGAGCAGACAGAAGGCAAGAGCATACAGAAGGCCAGGACTAAAGCCAGTCGGGATGCAGGAAAGCGCACCCCCACCTTGCCTCCCCCCGGGGCCCGCTGGGGCCCCAGAACTGCCTCACCCAGCAGCCACTGCTCTTCCTTCATGCAGCTTCTGGACATGTGTCTTTCTCTTCTGACCAGTGATCTGACCTCATGTCCTTGGATGTTCATTTCAAGAAGGCAGAACATCCTTTCTGGAAACAGGGTGGAAATCACCAACAAGAGCAGCACCATCTGCCAGCAAACAGGAAGACGCCCAGGAGCCTACGTGGAACACGGTGCCTGCGGGGAAAGAACCCACCCTAAGGGGAAAAGTTCTCAGGACTGAGGATCGTGACTAGTAGCAAAGCTTGGGGTGCAGGATGGGGAGTGGGGGACACTGAGTCCCAGGGAGAGAAAGACAGTTTACACTGCATTCAGTGTTCTGCTGAAATTCTACCTGTTGGCCATTCTCTGTTGCCCTCTGTCCCTCCTTTCTCTATCTTCAACTTGTAACTTGTGCCCCAAACCAGATCTAGAATCTTCCCTGCAGACCATTCCCTGTGCCTTGTCCGTCATCCAGGCTCCATCTCTTCAGCAGCCTTTACCTCCACCACCCACAGTGTGTGTCTACCCACCATGCCTGCTTCCTCCAGCAGCACCCGCCCTGGCCTAGAACTTCAAAGCAGGTGACACACTCCACTAACTCCCTGGACTGTCCCCTCTTCACCCCCAGGACCTGGAAAGGGAGCCGGCGTGGGGTTGGTTTGTTTTGGGGGGATGGTTGTGTTTTATTTTGCTTTTTCAAACAGTGACTGTGGTATTTCATTCCTGGTTAAGTAGTTCAAAACCCCACCCGAACTTCCTCTGCCAAGGCCCAGAGAGATCTGTGAGGAAGACGCTCACAGCCCAGGCCCAAGCCAGGGCTCCAAGTGACTCTTCAACCAGGCAAGACTCTGGACTCATTTCCTCCCGGTGAGCCCTTAGATTAACTTCCTCCTTCCGGGGAAGACTGTTTAACAGGGCAGGGAGAGTTTCTTCACAGGAGGGCATGGCCAGGGCAGGGCCAGAAGGGGCTGGCCCACCGGAGGTGCCTGTGAGCCACTTTGTCTCTGCCTTTGGGCCCGCTGCATCCAGAGAGGCCACCTGGGAGGCCCCAGCCCGTCCAAGAAGCAGCAGGCAGGCCTCAGCTGCGGGCCCAGGAGGCTGGCTGGCTGCGTCAGGCACCCAAAGTACCAGCTGGAACATCTCAGCTTCTCCACTGACACAGGGAAGTGGGAGCCTTGAACCCTCAGGTATGTTTCCACCAGCCTGGGAAGGGCTATCCTTCTGGGTCCACATTATTGAGGGAAAGGAAAACAGAAGTAGGGTAGATGGAAGATAAGGAGCGTGGGGGCAGGGCACGCAAGCCAGGGATATGATCACCCACACTGCAGGCTGTTTTCCTCAACCACAGGGGCCACTTGGCACGCATGCATTCATTCATTCATCTCTTCATTCAAAAAACACATTTGAGCATCAACCGGGAGCCACACCAATATTTGAAGAATGAACAAAGAATCTCATTTTTCTCTGAAAATAATGATCTGAAAACTTAAAGTAGGTGCTCTTTTTTTTTTGAGAGAGATGGGCAGAAGTAGAGAGAGAGAGAGAGAGACAGAATATCAAGCAGGCTCTGTGCTCAGCACGGAGCCCGACACAGGGCTCATTTTCACGACCCTGAGATCCTGACCTGAGCTGAAATTAAGAGTTGGACCCTTAAACCGACTGAGCCACCCAGGTGCCCCAAAGGTATGTGGTCTTGAGAGACTTTCTAGCTGTGTAATTTCAGGCTAGTTCCTTCCCTTCACTAAGCCTCAGATTTCTTATCTGTAAAATGAGAGTGAAAGTCTGGCTCTTTCCTATTAATCTCTGTAGCTCTCTGGAATAATAGGCATCTAGAAGAAAAATCACAAAAACACGTAAAAGAGCGTCTATTATGTGCCAGGCTCTGTAGCTTATCTGGGGCTTATCTAATCTTCGTATCACCTCTGTGACGTAGGCACCCTTCTCACTCCCATTGTGCAGATGAGGAACGAAGGCACAGAGAGATTCAATAACTTGCCTGTGCTGTGGCTGCAGAAGGCCGCTCCCCGGCACGAGGCACCACTGCCTCTCCGCCACGGTGGCTTCTAAGTCCGAGGCTGGAAGAGTGCTGGTACAGGAGATTCAGTGAGCGTTAACTGAGCACTTCCTACACGGCAGTTAAACAGGGTACGATGATCAACAAGACAGGATTTTTTGAAAAACAGGTATGGCTCTAGTCATCCGGTAAAAAACAATTTGTACGGACATTTCAAAACACTTTGGACACGTACCATAAAGGAGGTAGGAGTCGGGACAGACTTCTCTGAACAAAAATTTGCTGAGGAATGCCAGCCGGAGCAGGAGAGCAGGGGAGGTGAGCCTTTGGCAGAACCTAAGAGAAGAGGGAGAGGAAGGAGGAGTGGGGTGGGGGGGGAGGATGTCCTGCAGCGAGGGGGCAGGAGCTGGCAAAGGGAGGTGAGGGTGGCGCCGTGCTCACGCCCAGGCTGAGCATAGTTGTGGGGAGGAATTACCCAGTGTTTGCCTTAGTCAGTCCATCTGTCTGTTTGCTCTACCGTATCCACCAGCTCCCCATTCAGGCTGGCCACTGCCCATGGGATGCTGGGCCTGATACCTGAGATGGGCTGGTCTCCCATGAGGGGGCGCACCCACCCCTGGGGTTCTGCCTCCCCCCATTTACATCATCATTTACACCCTTCTCTCTGAGCTCACCCTTGTGTTTACACACAGGCCCCACAACTGCATTACAATACGAATTTGGAAGCCTGCAGAGCCAAGGGTTACCTCCTGGGGCGGGGAAAGCTGGGAGCCATGCTTTGCCAACACTGTAGTGGGGCTGGGCAGCTCCTCCTCGGGTGAGAGCAGCCTGTCTAACCCTGGGGGGCAGCAAGCAGCCCGCGTGGCCAGCCAGCCTGCTGTCCCACAGCATGGGCCTCGTGGAGAGAGCACACACTTGTTACGGTTGCCACCAATCCCTTGTTTTGGGTGGCCCTGGGAAACATAGGTGGGAATGTCAAGGTCTGCTTCCCAAGGGAGCACAGGGAGACAAAAATGTAGATGTCATGGAGTTTGAGTCCCAGCTTTGCCCTTTTTCTGGCTATGTTACATTGGGCAAGTTGCCTCACCTGTGGTTGAAAATGAGAAAATCCTTGTGTATCAGGTGGTACCCTCCTAGGTACAAGTGACAAAAAGAAAAAAAAAACAACAACACATCAAGCCAGTTCAACAAATGAAGGACCTATATTGGCTCACATTTAGAAAAATCCAGATACACTGCCTTCAGGCAAGGCTGGATCTAGAGGCTCGGCGACATCCCCAGCACTCTGACCATTATCTCTGGGATCCTGTCTTCCATGTGGCTTTATTCTCAGACAAGGTGATCCCACACAGTGGCAGACAGCCATCAACATCTCCAGTTATAAGTCATCTCAAGTCAGCGATCTTAGTAGAAAGGCAGATCCTCTTTGCTGCCAAGTGTGTCAAAAGCCCTGTGAGGGCTCTGATCTCCTCAGCCCAGGTTGCCTGCCCATCTCTGTGACCGAGAAATGGAGTTAGGCTTGGGCCACCCGGCCACACTTGGAGCCAGGAATGTGGCCAGCCCTGCATGGCAGGGAGCAGAGGAAGGGAGTTTGATTCCCAAAGGAAAATCAGAGTGAGTGCCAGAGGCAGGGAAAACGGGTGCTGGAAAGACGACCGAAGCAGCGGGCATCCACCACGGTCTGGCTCCAACCACCCCTACTTCATTCCGTCGCAGTTACTAAAGTAATGGATGGCAAGATTGCATCAGTCACTCCACTGGGTGACCTTGGGCAAAGCACTTAATCTCTCTAAGCCCCTCACTGGTAACATGAAGTCAATAAAAGGATCTGCCTCACAGTTTTATTGGGAAGATTAAATGAAAGGACACTAGGCTCCAAACTGGCCAAATAACAGTATTAATACTTACTAGAATCATTATTATGATTATTATTAAGATTGCTTCTCCTTTAGAGATGTCTGGATCCCACACATCCCTAGGGAAGATTCATCTCCCAAAGCCTTCCCCAAACCCCATTGACTTCATTGTGGAGGCCGCCATCTTGATTAATCAGAGGCCAAGACCCAGCTGTCTCTCATGGAAAGAAATAGCATTGCCCACTGGGTCTGAGGTGAATGCTGTCATGCTTGACCTGCTGAAGTGATTCAGACAGGCCACCAGCAGGCCTGCCTCGGCTCAGGGGATGACCCCAGACGCTCCAGACAGTCCCCCCTAATACAATAGTTCTCTCCAGTGACATACAGCCAGACGCTCAGCAAAGAGAAATTCTGGTGGCACAAACTGTCCTCGCTGGCTAACATACCCAAAGATGCCCCACAGCCTGAGGTTACCCCACCCCCTTGAGGAGGGGGAAGGGCTGCATGTTTGCTCAGACGACCCCCTCCTTTCTCCTGCTGCTCTATCAGGGCCTGGAGGAACCCATTCTGTATCCAGAGCACACCTTCCTCTCATTCTGAAGGGATTTATGTCTCCTAGGGAGGAAGGAGGGAGGCACAGGGGCATCCCCAAGGCAGAGTGCAAAGGGGCCTACTTGCTCAACAACCGTCACTGTCCATACAGGCACTGTGCTTGGGGTGTATTCTTGAATTTAATTTTTACTGAATTAGGGGTTGTGGTGGCCATGTACAGATGAGGAAACCATAGCTGCGAGGACTGTATCCACAGCCCCGTGTCAGAGCCCAGTTGGGGTTCCAAAACCTGCATTCAGCTACCATATTATATAGACTCGAAATCCCTGGGGCCACATGAGGCCTCTGCAAACCTGAAGGTGCAAATATGGCTAGAGCTGCTATTGCCTGGGTGCCTCCTGAGTGCCAGGCACTGAACAAGGCGCCTTCAGGTGATCATTCAGTCAGGGGAATTTGGAGGAAAGTCCAAGGACAGGTGGCTGGACCCTAAGCAAGCAAGGGGCTGGTGGAGGAACCCACAGGCTGCTGGGTAGAAGGAGGGACAGAACTGTAGGAACTGTCTCTTATCTCATAGAAACCTTCCTTCTCCACCACCCATGGCTGAGCCAAATCCAGGCAGGCCGAAGCTCAGGAAAGGGAGCTCCAGATTTGTGTCCCCCTTGAGCTAAGAGGGTATAACACCCAGATCAGGGTCGGACAAACTAAGGCCCATGGCCAAATCTAGCAGCCACATGTTTTTATAAATAAAGTTTTATTAGAATACAGCCATGTTCATTCATTTACATACTGCTCCTACTGCTGCTTTCCCGCTACAAAGGCAGAGTTGAGTAGCTGTGACTGATCACATAGTGCCCAAAAAGCCCAAAATATTTCCTCTGGTCCTTTGCAGAAAACCGACGAGCCCTAATCTAGACGAGTCAGACAAAATGGTACAAAATGGGCTTTTGGGCTCATCACTGGGATCCTTTTCTTCCTCTGCCTCTTACCAGCTGTGACCTGAGGCCTTATGCCTCAGTTTCCCCCAATTCCTTATTAAGCTGCTAAGGATTAAATTAGTTAAAATAAGCAAGCCTCAGAGCAGCTGGTGGAACATGTGTTTTTGTCTTATTCTGGGAAACATCCCAGGAACTTAAGGAGTAAGAGGCCTCAGAATCTGATGCCTCCTCACACCTTCGTGCATCTCCTGCTGTCCAGCCTTGCATGGCCCAGTAACTACCACTGGCTAGAGCTGGAGGAGACCGTCAAAATCAATAAATAAAATTAAAACAAGGCATAATGGAAATAATGAGCTTATTTCCTTCTGAAATAAATGTCACTGGAACAAACCGCTCAAGCCACCGTCCTTATTGTTTACAGATTTATTTGCGGTTTCTATCCGTCCGTATCGGTGACATGATCAATAATTGCCTATAAATACCGGAGGCTTACAAGAAGGACCATTTAGAGGATGAAAGGCAGCCTCTGATTCCTTTGATTACCTCACCCCGGCCTGGGCCTCGTGGTCAGGATTCAGGACAGCCTTCAGGGATGATTGGAAACTCAGACCACGTGGCAACCCAGTCTGGGCAGGGTCACATGTGACCCCTGGTTCCAGGTGGGACTTTTAGCAGCCCCTGACTCGGGGGGGTTGGGTGGGGAACGTGCATGACCACGTGCTAGTACATGTGTGTCTGTCAATATGTCTGTCACTTTCAGTCTCTTCATGTCTCTGCTTCCTTTCCCTTCCGTCATATCCCTCGACCTCAGTCTTCTTGTCTGCATGCTGAATGTCTCCCTCAGGCCCTGTGCCACCCCCTCCCCCACCCTGCAACGTCCACCACCTGCACTCAAGCATGCAGACATTGTCTCTCGTGAGGAATCCTGCCTGCATGGGCCAACAGAAAGAAGCCCACGGAAGAATAGGTAGCGCTCCCTCTCTCCCTTTGGAGACAAATTCCACGGAATTTCCAAGGATGACAAGGAAAATGGCCTAAGCTTGCATTTAGCCAGAAGAGGCTACTCAGATTCTGAAGTCTGAGCCCATCTTCTGGGCAGAGTTCATTTTGGAGAGCACTGTTGGGTGTGGGGTAAAGGAAGAAGCCTCTTGAATGGAGGGAGTGAGTTCTGGTGTGTTTGGTATCTTTTCTCCTTTAGTTTCTTTCCCAAACAGAGAGCCATTCACTTTCTTCTAATGACACTTACTGCACACCTACTATATGCCCTGGCACTAGCACTGGGGACCTAATGAAGAAGGCCCTCAAGAGTCACTGCCTAGAGAGGAAGCTGGCCTCCAAATCAGGCTGACCATGAAGCATGACAACGTGCCTTATGGCAGGTTTCTCCACTGAAAGGCCAGGAGCCAGCGGTCAGGGAAGTCTTCTTGGAGGAGGTACTACCTTCTCTCCACTGAGCTGAGGATTGATCACTGGCCCTGTCTAATTCTTCCCATGGCCCCCCGTCACCCTCAGAACAAAGCCCAAGGTGATTACCTTAGCCCCATTCTTAAGGCCCTAGTGCATAATCCCTTTCCCCCTTCACTTTGGTCTCTACCGTCAAAGTATCAGGTTCTGCCTCTCTGAGCCTCTGCACACACTGCTCCCTCTGCTTGGACACTTTCCAGAAGAACTCTCTCCGCCTAGATGCCACTTCCTCCTAGCCAAGAAGTCCCCTGGAGGAACTCCTACTGGAGCACCTAGCCCACCACCTGGAACCATCCACATACTTGTCTTTTCCGGCTGTCCCGTGCATTTCCAGAAGGTGAGAACTTGGTTCTCTGCTCTGTCCCAAGCCCCCAGCATTATGATGGCACAGAAGAGAGCCTCAGGAAATGTAGGATGAATGACTGAGTTGGCTTTTTTAAAACAAGATGTCACAGAGATCCCCGAATAACTCCTGACCAAGCAGACTCGGAAGCCTCAGACCTGCTCAGCTCACGACTGTGTGCTGTCTCAGGCTTGTCCATAGAAGAGAGAGGCTTCCCTCACACCAGTGTGTTTCCTCTGGTTCCGGAAGGCCCATGCTGCGAAGAGGACCCAGCTCCAAGTCCAGCTGGCCCTTGCCCCCCACTGGGAAGTCCCTCCTCCAAGGATGACAAATCTCAGCCCCCCCGACACTGGTGGGAGTGAGTCTGAGCCTCTTTCTGTCTTAGCCAGAAAAAGCGCTGTGCTTGCTTCATTAGATCTGCCGTGGATGGAGGTCACAGAGTGGCTGCACAAATCCTCATATGTTCCATCCCTGCCCCAAAGATTCAACTGCTCAAATGAAGGAAAATGGGAGCCCTCAGTGGCCTGAGGTTAGGACCCTTTCTTGGTGTAGAATTAATTATCCTTTGAGTTCCAATTAAAATATCTACTTTTTCATGAGTCAAGCCTTACTCCTAGGTGCACAGAACTCCCTTTGGACCCAGTTCCCTTCCTTGTTGGGATTTGGTGAGTGTGAGTCTGCCTGAGGCCTGCCAGCCACCGATGCTGTCCCTGCAGCTGATGGTGTGGATCTGGGCTCTGCCACCACGGCTGTGAGACCCTGGGCATGTCACTCACCCCCTTCAGGGCTCAGCTCCCTCCGCTAAGAAGAGGAGACAGTAGTATCCAACTCACAGCGTTGCCCTGGAGATTTGGTGGGAAAGATACATAAAATTCTTAGCCTAGTCCAGCTGCACAGTAAGCACTCAATAAATGGGAGCCGGTTGGATTATTTTGTTGATAGTTTATTATTTTTATAATGAGCTCAAGCAAATTTTGCTGTCAAGAGCTCACTGAGAAAATTTGGCTCTTCTCTCCTGACAGAGGGGCTGGGACGGGCTCCCCAGGGGCTGGGGTTAAGGCAAGAAGGAAAGTCAGAAAGACGTGCTTCCTGGAAGAGGTGGAGGTGGCCGGACGAGGGCTCACCCTCCTCGGGGTGTGGCGGGGGGGGGGGGGGGGGGACACAGGTTGTTACTCCCAGGCAGAGGCGATGGGAAGGTGAAGGGGCTTCCCAGGTGGGCCTGAAAGAGGAGGAAGAGAGAGCCTACCACAGGCTGGGCTAGGTCTCCAAGACAGCCGTGGTCAGAAGCAGGCAGAAGGGTGGTGCTGTGGGGGGCCAGGAGCCCCCACAGGTAAGCCCAAGGGGAGGGAAGGATGGATCAGTCTTACACCACTTTGAGTTGGTTTCCTCAGAGGAAGACCCTAAGAAAAAGACTCAAGGAAAGTAATTCATTTGGGGAGTGCTCCCAGACACCCCTGGCAGGGGACAGATCATGAGACAGGGAAGGGAAGGCCCCTGTAAAGGGTGGAACCATGGGTGACAGCGAGGGAGGCACCTCAGATCGGGCCCCTGTCACAAGACAGCCTGGGCTGCTGAAAACATGTTGGGCCTCACAGTCCCGGAGCCCGGAGGTCTGACATTGAGGTGTCAGCAGGGCCACACTCCCTCTGTCCAAGCCTGTCTCCCGGCTCCTGGTGGTCCCACAGCATATGGCAGCCTGACTCCAGGCTTCACATGACTCCTGTGTGGGTCCCCTCATCCAAACTTCTCCTTTTTAGAAAAATTCACTCATGGGCACCTGTGTGGCTCAGTCGATAAAGCGTCTGATTCCATTTCAGCTCAGGTCATGATCTCACTGTCTGAGCCCCATGGCGGGGTGGGGACGGGTTCTGCGCTGATAGCACAGAGCCTGGTTGGGATTCTCTCTCTCTCTCTCTCTCTCTCTCTCTCTCTCTCTGCCCTCTCCACTTGTGTTCCCTCTCTTTCTCTCCTCTCTCTCAAGATAAAATATATAATCATTTAAAAAAAAAAGAAAAAGTCCAGTCACATTGGGTTAGGGGCCCACCCGGAAGCTGAGATCACGATGGGTCATTGGTGTCTACCACGGACTCTGGGGGATAAGAGGCAGTGAACACCCCATGTGTTTGCCATTTCTTCTCCAAGGTGTATCTAAAAGGGTTTTTCTGGAATTTGGGCAGCGATTTGAGGTATGGTTCTGGGCAAAGAGGAGGAAACCTGGTTGCCAGCAGGTGCCGGGAAAGCTGAAGGGCTAAAGCAAACACAAGTGCAGCCATAAAGCTGCAGCTGGTGCTAATTACAATCTGATTTCTCCGAGGGAGCTCCGTATCTGGCCTCAAGTTCACGCCTCCTTAGAAATGACCTGAAAAACAGAGCCAGGTTGAAGCTGTGGTTAAAGCCCAAGTCAGGGAAAATGCAGAGCACGTTCGCAGAGTCCTTTCCATTTGACCTATGCCTTAGGGTTAATTCAGGAGGGACTGTTGGCTGAGCTGGACCGTTGGGATGAGGCAGGAAACAGCTTCTGGGTTCTGTCTTTCCAACGACAAAGGGCTAAAGGGCTGCTTGGGTAAGGACCTGAGGACAAGGAAGAGCTGCCCGAGTGGATGAGACAGGGAAGGGCAGTCCACAAGATAGAATGGCATGTGTGAGGCCGGAGAGGGACAGAACCTCATTCAGGGCGGCTCTGAGTGTCTAGAGCAGAAAGTGAAGTGGGGACAGCAGATGATGAGCGTGGCAAGGTCAGTCTCTTGCCAGGGTTAAAATCAGGCAAGGCCTCATAAGCCACATGAACTACTTTGGCCTTTATCCTGAGAGCTGTCAGGGCCATAGCCCAGACTTATGCAGGGGAAATACCCACTTATTTCTCCATCAAGGTGCTTTCCTCAGTCCTCCTAGACTGGACAGAGAGTAACTGTTTCTCTGTTCATCTTGGCTCTGGGACAGAGCTCAAAGGTTGAGCCCAAAGGACCTGAGTAAAGAGGGCTCCAGGAAACAGGAAGCAGTTGATTTCCCAGCTCCTAGAGGGCCATTAAGAAATGTCATAAACAAGCAGGCTGTGATGGCATTTGGGTTTCACAGAAAAAGTAAACGTCCGAATAGAATCCTGCCAAGGAGGCGTGCTAGGAGGAAGCAGCAGAGTGGGCGGGCCCACAGGGAGGACGGCTGGGGTGGTGTCATCAGGCCAGCAAAACCCTGCCTGACACCCACTTCAGGACAGGTACGTAGCATCGCCCTCATTTTACAAAGGACGAACAGGGGCTCAGGGAGATGTGTCCCAAACATACAAGTACTGAGTGACAACCCCCGTGTGGCCAATGGACCCAAAGTCCTCCTTCCTGGCAATGCAAGCTTTGTCCTCCTGATTCTCCTAAGCACGCCCCGCTGTTCAGCCCTGGTATTTACATCTTCCGGCAGGACTTGCCCACAGCAGGGGGTGATGTGTGAGAATGGCCCCAGACTCACAGACATCTAGCTTAGGAAAAATTAGCTTCTCTCGCCCCAGTTTCCACACATCTGTCCCGGGAAAAACTCTAATTGGCCTTGCCTGGGGCATGTGCTCCCTTCTGAAACAATCGTAAAGATACCACGGTGCCCTGCTTGAGCAGCCCCTTATGACAGGGTGGGGTGCCATGATGGGTGTCCCCTCATCCAGGACTATACGTAGGTATTTAATCTTGATGTGCAGGGTCCAGGAGGGCTTCCCAGAGGAGGTGACTCCCACACTGAGACCTGAGTAGGTGTTTCAGGCAAAGAGGCAGAGGAACGGTGAACAGTGTATAGACAGGGACTAGCAGTGCAAAGGCCCAGGAATGCTCCAGAACGTGTCTTGCTGGTAGCCACACACCCCTGCCTAACTCACAGCCTGCCTTCCCACGAGTGCTCAAAGAATGCTTCTGAAAGGAAATCCACAATTGGCTGTGTGGACTTAGACAAGTCACTTGCCCTCTCTGAACTTTAATTGCCTGTAATCTTTCAGGACTATTCAAGAATCCAGTTCATTCAGTCCCAAAATAGTCATGGAGCTCTTTCTCGCTCAGCATTGCACTAGGCCTACGGACAAGGCCTGCCTTGGAAAAGAAAAGCGTGTTTGGGGCTTATGCAAAGGGACTGCCACGTCGTCGAAAGGGGCGTGAGAGGAGGGGCAGGACCAAGGGAGAGGCTCAAGGACAGGGAGGGTGAACCAGGGGCTCTGCCCTCCCACTCTCCACCCCTCCTCCCCCAGCCCCTACTTTCCACCCTCCACCCACCAGCCCCCGCTGACCTTATGACCACATACCACCCCCGGGCCACCGCCTGTGTGCCTGAGCCTCCAGCGGCTCAAGGGCAGGAAGACCTTTCTCCCTGCGCCTTCGCCCCACAGCTCCGTAACCTGAATAACAGGTTGCGACAGACATTCTCGCAGGAATACGTAGGAAAGAGACTTTTGGGTTTGGGTGGCTACTGAGCGAATTCTTGCCCCTCCCTGCGGGGGCGTACCAGTCCCAAGTGCCTGTCTTCCTCCCACAAACCCCCCCTGACCCCGCCCCCAGCAGGCCCGCCCCGGAGCCCGGGACTCTGGAGCTCCGTCTCCAGAGCACCCAAGGGCAGCCCGGGCCTCCGGGAACGGGAGAGCCCTGCAGGTGCCGCAGGGACACGTCAGGCTGGAAGAGCCCTTGCTGCCTCCACCCCCTCGCCCCTTCCCTGAAGCCAGCACCCCTCCTTGGCACCGGAGGGCCAGCGGGGGGCTAGCCCCCTGCCCAGGTATGTGCCCCAGCCTGTCTGTCCACCCTTTCTTGTCTCTGAATGGCACTGTCTCTTTCTCCCTCTGAATCTGGGCAAGTGCATGTCCTGCGGATTTGCTCTTTACCTCTGCCCCTTTATCTGTTTTCATTTTCTGCCCCCCTGTCTCATGCTTTCTCCCTTTATATCTCTGCCATCTCCCTCTCCCCCTCTTCCCTGCCCTCTCCAAGCTCTGTCTCTGACTCACTGCCTGTGACTATCAGTGTCTGTCTGTCCATCTGTGCATCCTCATCCCTCTGACCCCGACGTCATCCTTCCATCCGGCCCGGCCCCCAGCTCTCCTAGAGCCTCCACACTTGGGGACCCCACAGCATGTCCTGCCAACCTCAACCCCGGGCCTGGGCTCCCAGACTGTAGGTCATATCCTCTGAACATTCAAAAAAGCATAGTAAGTTTTGTATCTGAAACAAAAGGCAGGGGTGTAATTTGAATTTTAGGAAGTTAGAGTTCCACAAAACCTCTGTGAGTAGGGTCAAGCACCAACTCACTTCTCACCTGGAAGGACCTGGAAGCCAGGGCCGGGGGGGGGGGGGGGGGGGGGGCATTTTTATACTTACTTATCAAAAGGAAATACGGATTTGCACTTGCTCTGGCTCTTGATTAAATGTCAAGGACTGATCCAGCCCAACTGCTTCCTTGGTGGCCTCAAGCCTCCCGTCTCTTATCTGGGTCCTTGGCGGTTGGGCTTTGGAGACCACGTCTGTTGAGATAGATTCTTAGGATAAAGAAGATTCTGGGGTGGGGAGGGGCAGGAAGAGTGGTGGGAGGTTAGAGTCCCTCCAGCGGGCTTCAGGGGTCAGAGACTTGGAACAGTTAACACACCCCTGCCCTCCCCTCCGCTCAGTCTCTAGAGACCTACGGAGTCTTCAACGCCGCCCAGTCACCAGTAACTGCCCAGCACTTGAGGGGTGGCACAGGGGAAAGGAGGTGGGGCCAAGGGTGACCCTACCCCTTCCCAGGGCTCAAGAAGGGAGGAAACCCCAGTTTCAAGTCTCTTCTGAGACAAAAGGGCCTGGCAGTGGGACCCTGTGGGGGTTCAGCAGTGGAGACGTGCATCCAAATTCTGACTCCGATCCTTACAGGCTGGATAATTCTGGGCTTAACCACAGTGAGCCTTGGTCTAGTACCCCTAACATGGGGGAGTGTGAGGATTAAAGGAGTAACTGCATATATAGCACCCTGTGCAAACCCGCCTGTAATGGGAAGTCATTACCCTTCATTTCGGTACATGAGCGGAGATCACTTGAGCTTCTGTCTTCCTGCTGGTTTGACTAGGGTGGCCAGCTCAGTGTCTCTCAGCTGGCGGGCGGGCGGGAGGGAGGGAGGGAGGAAGGAAGGAAGGAAGGAAGGAAGGAAGGAAGGAAGAAAGAAAGAAAGAAAGAAAGAAAGAAAGAAAGAAAGAAAGAAAGAAAGAAAGAGAAAGAAAGAGAGAAAGAAAGACTGGGTATCTCTAAAAGACAGTGGCAGGCAGACTGCACCTTCCTCCACTGGCCAATCTCTGCACTCCAAAAAGACACGCTGAATTGAGTAAAGTTCTAGGGGCAAAAGTGAAGGAGAGGTAGAGGCGAGAGGGAACAGATGGCAGATGGTGAGGACCCAAATTGAAAGGTCTGTGACCTCTCAGTTTGAGGTGCCCATCCCTAATTGTCAGTCTTACTTGTTTTCAGAGCCCAGATGCCAGTTTCCAATTTGATTTCCTTCTCTCTACAGGCTGACACTGACCCCAAGCAACTCGTCACCTGGACAAGATGAGAGTGTCAGGTAGGGCCAGGCTCTAAGGATTCCTAGGCTCAGGGCTGAGCGCTGAAATTGGTTTGGGAATCATTTTTCTAGCAGCAGTGCAGACGGTCCTAGACTCCAAGGCTGTTTGGTCATAAGTGCTCTCAAATGGTCAGGCCAGAATTCCAGGAGGAAACCCATCCAGGGGAAGCCTGGAAGAGGGGAGATGATGACTTCCTGCCTCTAGGCTGAGGGGCCAGAGACGCTTTGGCACGATGGCCCCATCTGGCTGGGATCACAGGAACCGATCCTATTCTGGAACTACTCGGCCCTGCTAGGAAATTATGAACAAAATATTTGTCTGAAGGAGGGCTATTCTAGAATCCTCACAGCACAGGACTGGGCACAAGGGGTAGCCTTTGCCTTCTTGCCCATGCCCTCATGCTGTACCTTGTTTGTCTTGTTTGTACAAATAGGGAAGCTGAGGCACCAAGTAAGAAATGTACACAATTCATCCACATTCCCAAATAGCTGTGAAGAAGAGCACAAGTTTTAGAGTTTGCTTCCTTCCCTGGGTTTAAACCCCACCTCTGTCACTTACCAGCCAACTGACCACCTCTCTGAGCCTGTTTCCTCATCTGTAAAATGGGCATAATCGATAGTATCTATCACAGAGGTTTACCATGAGGATGAATTGAAATAATGTCTGTAAAAGCTGTTCACCTAGTGCCGCGAACAAATGGCTGTATAATATGAGCTGACACCCAGAGAGAATTCTGGGCGCCTACAGCCACACTGCACCCCCAAAGATGAGGGGCTCCCACAGCTAAGCCCTGCCCCCCAGGATCCAGGGAGTCTTCTCCCCTACCCCACGTAGCCAGAAACCAGTGTGAGACCACAGAGCTGAATTTAGGGCCACATGGAGGTCAGAGGTGGGGCTAGAGAAACGTGGCCTGATGGCAGCAGGGCCACCGGAGTCCCTGAGCAGGAGGCACAATGGAGCCCGCTTCTGAGCCTCATGGAGAGTAAGGGAAGACAGCAGGGCAGGGAGCTCGGGCGGCCTGGGTGTGGGGTTGCTTCCCACTGATGCGGAAGCAGTCTGAGGCTGGGGAAGCCACGTCCACAAGGCCCGTGCGTGCTCCTACAGACAGCACCGTGTGACTATTTGTGGTGGCTTTCAGGGGGAGTGACGGAAAACATGAGAGACGGGCCCCAAGCCACCCTGGAGGCTGCCCACCAATGGCAACTGTCACATCCCTCCAACAAGCTGTGGGCTCGGAGGCAAGGATGTTGAGCCATGTCCCCTCTGTGACTACCCAAAGAGCCTGAGGTCGGCCCGACATCACACAGCAGCTCTGGCTGCCCTGGGCCCCGGACGCAGCCTCCCCGAGTCCTGCAGGGGGGCCACCTCCGAGGGCTGTCTGCAGCACACCTCTCCACCCTCAAAAGTCCAGATCCCCAGGCCTCAACCCTAATGGTTCTGTTTCTGGAAGGCTAATTGGAGCCCAGAAATGTGCATTTCTGCCTTTTTCTCCCACTGGACCCACGATGGGAAGGATTGCTGTGTTATCTTGTAGCGTGATCTCACCATTTGATCACTGCATGGATTCACACGTGGTCCCCTGAAGTGCTCCAAGGTGTGGGCCTCGATCTGGAGCTACAGCATAGGGTCTCTCAGGGGGGTCCCCTGGCACGATCTCCCTGGGGGGATTTGGTAATGACTCACTTGCAGTCTTGCCTTACGGCCTTGCGATGTGGCCTCATGGCACCATCTCCTTGCTCTGCAGGTGTGCTTCGCTTCCTGGCCCTTATCTTTGCCCTGGTCACCACGTGGATCTGTATTCGCAGCTACATCAGCTTAAACATGAAAACTCTCCGTCTGCCCCGCTGGCTGAGTGAGTGGGGCCCACTCCTAGGGGGTAGGGCCTATGGACCAGGACAGGGCCAAGGATATATTCCTCCACCCATGAGTGCCAGATATGGCATGGTGTGGGGTGCCTTTGGGACCCCAGCCTTTGTGAGGGTGGAGGCTGTCAGGAAGGCTGGAGCCCATGGGGAACAGAGAAGTGTTCCAAGGCCCTGGTCAAAGCATGTGCCTACATCAAGGGGGCATTTTGGAAATGTTAGAAGAAAGAGGAAAGAGGAGGAAGGACAGAGGGAGGAAGAAAACAAGGAAGGAAGGAGGGAGGGAGGGAGAGATAGAGGCCAAGAGGAGAAAACTGAGCATTGAGAAGCTTCCAGCCACAGCTGCTGTTCCCTGTGCCTGGAACCCTGTTTACGCAGATCTCCCAACAGCCAGCTCCTTCTCAGACTTCAGGTCTCTGCTCAGATGTGACCTCCTCAGAGAGGCCTTTCTGAACACCCCAGCTGCAATCACACCCCCTCATCCTACTTTTGCCTTTTGTGTCAGCCTATTTCTTTCAGAGCTGCACCATCACCTGTCATTAAGGTGTTTATTTGCTTGTCCACTTGGTTGTTGCCTATCACCATCCCCTAGAATGTAGCTTCTTGAAGTCAAGGATTTTATCTTGTGTACATCCATTTCTCTAGCACCTTGTGCAGAGCAGATGCTCAGTAAGCACTCGATGAATGAAAGAAAAGTGAATGGATGGATGGATAGGTAATGGATGGTGGTGAATGAATGATGGATGGATGGATGGATGGATGGATGGATGGATGGATGGATGGATGGGTAGATGGATGGATGAGTGGATGATGGATGGGTGGATGAATGATGGATTGTTGGATGATGGATAAGTAATGAATACCAGTTACCTACATGCACAATCTCATATAATCTGCACAAATGCCCCATGAGGTGATCCAAGGTTTGGTTGTGAATGACCAACCACATGACCTCATAGTGTGGTTTTAAGTTTCTTCTTAAGAAAAGAAGGAGAAGAAGAAACTTGCCCAAATTCCCCTTGTAGATGTCAGGAGGAATGAGAACCGTGGTCTCCCAGGTCCAAATTCTTTTAAAGGAAGGAGAGAAAAGTAAGGGATTTATGCTTCTGCATTTGTTCTCCTTGGATTCGGAGAACCACCTCCATTGACAAAGTCAAACATAACAACTTCTCATGGTCCAGGCTAGTTCATAGCTTCATAGATATGAGAAGCCAGTCACCCTACAGAGGAGTCTCTGAGATCCCTCACCTCATGCACTTTTTGTCAAGTATGGCTCACACCCACGTCAAGATGATTTATATAGATGCATGGTGGCCAACATGTCCCTGGACACTGCTTTTATTGAGATTGACCTGGCTGTCCCGACGGCCCGGGAATGGATGGGCCCAGGTCAGTGAAGGAGGCTGAGCAGGAGTAGAGATCGGGGGTGTCCTCTAGTAGAGAGAGCCCAAGCCTGAGATGAGAGAGAGAAAACAGTATTTGAAAGGAAACCCCAGAGATGCCTGGGTGGCTCAGTCAGTTAAGTGTCCAACTTTTGATTTTGGCTTATGTCATCGGTTTGTGAGATTGAGCCCTGTGTCAGTCTCCATGCTGACAGCACAGAGTCTTCTAGAGAATCTCTTTCTCTCTCTCTCTCTCTCTCTCTCTCTCTCTCTCTCTCTCAATAAATAAAATTTAAAAAGGAAAGAAAAGAAGGAAGGAAACCCCAGAACTCAGCTACCTGAGGTGAATCAACACCCCCCAACCAACCATCAGGGAGCAATTGTGACTGTCCACGATAGGTCCAAGGGACCTAACATGCGGCCCCCACTCATGGTCTGAGTCAGGGAGACAAACAGACTTAATTACAGAATATACAAAAGTGCATTAACTCAATCGAGAGTCTCGAGAAATGCTTACCATGACAGGAAATGTCACCAGTGGGAAAAGTGGCCATCAAAAACCATTAATGTTCAACCACCGAAAGGGACAACATTCACTGTCTTCAGGGGTTGCTAGCCTGGCTGCACACACCCCCCACCTTATTATTTAATGCATTAATATAGAAGCACATATATTACCACAGCACAAATTTATTTTTTAATATTTTATGTTTATATTGATATACAGTTGGTTTCCTTTCTAATCTATTTTATTTTATGCATTTAATAACATGCTCTGTTAGAGTAGAAAGTGCTCTGTGTGTGTGTGAGAGAGAGAGAGAGAGAGACAGAGAGAGAGAGAGAGAGAGAGAGAGAGAGCAGCAGCGAGGCAGGGCTCCTTGAAAGGGTAGGACATCCCACAGAGGAGGAGGATCCCTTCGCCAGGCCAGTACCACTCCCCCCACCCCGTGCCCCAGCCTCCAGCAGGGGGCTCCCCGAACACTTCCCCTCTAACCAGATCTGTCTTCTCTCCAGCAGATTTGGCCACCAAGGAGATCCGTGAGTATCACCCCAGCCCTGCCTTTGCCTTAGGGTGAGATGTCCCAGGGCTGCTACTCCTGGCCCTGCAAGTCCTAGAAACATCTTGGAGTCCAGAGTCTGCCCAGCTCTCTCCTGCTGTGGCCCAGTGGTGACTTCCCAAGCCCCCAAGCCCCGTGGGCAACTGACAGAGCCTCAACTCTATGGCTCAACTCTCCCTTCCCCAGTCCCCCGGCCCTGCAATCGGGATTGCCTCCCCCAGTCACCACACCTGGCTGAGCACAGCTGCCTCCCCCCGGGACCCCCACTGGCCCAGAACATGGGGGCTGTGCTTATTATCATCATCCAGGGACCCCAGGCTTGACTCACAGCTTCTCTTCTCAAGTGTCAGGGACCATGTCCAGCACTACAGGGGCCTCCAGGTGCAAACAGAAGGGGGTGTTGATTGTCTGTTGGGGTAGAAGTGCCGAATATGCCAAGAGAGATGGGGCAAGGTCTTCTGAGCTCCAGGAGGGCTGCCGCCTTCCAATGAGATGCAGTCATGGAAGGCATCAGGGAGGAGGGAATGGCAAAGGCCTAGAGGCAGGAATGTGTGGGGCTGCAGGGGAGCCTGTGGCTGGAGAGTCAGGCACCGGAAAGCAGGAATGCCGAGGCCTCGAAGACCGGACACTGCACACGTCCGAGCAGGGCTTAGGCCAGGATCCAAGCTCTCGAAGTGCGGGGAAGGTGGGAGGGAAGGCAGTTATGATGAAGAGAATAGTACCATGATGGAGGGCCTACTATGTGCCAGACCCCGTGTTCAGAGCTTTACAGGCATCTCCTGCAATCCTCCCCACAGTCTTGTGTGGGAGCTATATAATCATCCCCATTTTATGGATGGGCAAACTGAAACTCAGAGAAGTGAAATCTCTTGGCCAAGGCAACACAGCTGCAAGTGGTGGTCCAGAGCCCACCCTCTCAACACCTCCTTGCGGGCGGCAACATCCCCAGGTCTACCTTCTTGCACCCAACACAGTAGTGACTGAAGAGGGACATGGTTCTGGGAACAGAATTTTGACTGAGAAGGACATGGGAGCCCCGGTGCACTATGGGGCCACAGAGCACAAAGACCATATGGATCAACATGAACCATTTGCCCCGTGACCTCAGCTCCATTGACCTGAAACTTCCTGAGTCACATTCTGCTGTAGACATGGTATCACAGCATCTTGGTGCCACACGAATGCTCGGGCGTCATCGGCTAGTGGATGGCAAACCCAGGCTCATGGGCTTCCTTCTGCCCAGTCCGCTCCCCTGGTCAGTGTTACGGTCAATCCCAGCACCCTGTCCTCCAGGCCCACAGGTGGCCTCTACGGCTTTATCATTAGGCCTTGAATAGCAGATGCACTGACATTGGGGAGAAGAGCTACTTGACAACCCTGATCTAAACCAACTCCCTCATTTTACAGTCGGCAAAGGTAAAGGGAGAGATTTCTGGCAAGCGGCCCCACAGATTACCAAAGAGCAGCCCACGGTTCCTGACTGCTCCCCAACCAGGGCTCAGCTTCTTGCCCTCAGCAACAGCACTAGGGGTGTCCGCAGGGCTCGGGCCTCAGGGTGTGACGTGGCTGGTGGGGGCAACCTCTGAGCCCAAACCCCGAGAGCAAATCCCCTGCCTCCCGGTGGCTGAGACCCCTGACATCATCCCTTTCATCCAGTAGCTTGACCATGAAGGCTGGATGGTCAGAAAATCAATTCCAGAAAAGCCTGCTTAAGCCAGCCTGTTGACAGCGGGTTTATCAGCCTCAGCTGCAGTTGATTAGGCTCTGGGCAAACTCTAGGGTGGTGGCCAGGGCCGGGAATAATCCCTCCAGCGGAGGTGAGAACCTCTGGTCTCAGGAGTAAACTGGCTTTCCCATGAGGGGCCCGGGGGCTGGAGGTTGGGCCCCAAGGCTCACAGGAGAGGAGGACCCCTCCCCAGCCAGCCCTTCCGACAGGTGCCGGGCCTCTTGAGAAGGGTCCCCTCCAGGAGGCAGGGAAGGGGAGTCAGGCCACGTCTCCAGCCCTCTCTGTCCCGAGCCACAAGCCTGGACAGCTCCTGGTGGGTGTCTCCACCCCTGGCCCTCCCTCTGGTGACAATGTCCTGGTTTGAGCTCTGGTTATATCCGCCAGGTAGGTGTGTTAAAATCCAGGTGCGGGGGGAGGGGGTGGCAGGGAGCCTAAGATAGGCATTCCACTCACACCTCCAGGGCTGCCCACATGGCGAGCAAGCTGAAATGCAGCTTTACCTACTCAGAGGTACCAGGGGCTTGCCAAGCCTGTACCAGTGGGTTGTGTTCCCCCTCCCCAAGGGCCCCTTTCCCCTGATGCACATACAGCCTCTCTCTAGGCTTCCAAGGGCCCTGGAGACCCTAATCACCCTGCTCACACGCTCCATGTGTTTATTCAGTGGGTATTTATTGAGTGCCTACTATGTGCCAGGCACAGGAGTCAGTGGCACGATTAACTAGACAATAAATGTAAAGTGCTTGCCACAGTGCCCAGCACACAGCAAGCCGTCGGCATGTGCCAGCTTCTAGGAAGCCGTGGGTTTGCTCCAAGCAGGCGTAGCTCAGCTAGCTGCCTGGCCCAGGGCTAGAAGCGAGGGGCCGCCCCATCACCGCTTTCCTTTTGAATGTGAACTTTTTCCAAATCTGTGTTTACCCAGTCCTCCCAATGGTACTTCCCCAACTGTTAGGGGGTGTTTAAAAAATAAAAAATAAAAAATAAAACAAGCATTAACATAAATTAAAGGCTTCCAGGCTAAAAGCACAGGTGATGGGTGTCCCAGCTCACAAAGGGCTGATTGGGGCCCGAGTGGCTCAGCTGTGTTTGGGGTCCTGCGCACATTTCCCACCTTTCACACCCTGCCCCCCGGTTTGCCCTCTGAGGGCCGCGTGGGGAAGGCACAGGTCATCATGGCAGCCTCAGTAGTCAGAGGTGCCACATCCTGAGTCCTGTGGACTCTGAGTTTGGAGCTGGAGGGCCAGAACCACCTGCCTGTCCCTTGCCTCCCAGGGCCCCGCCCACTGTAGGTGTTGATCCTTAAATGAGTGATAATAAGAATCCCCAGTATGTCTGAAGCACCTGTGCCCACTTATTCCTCACAAGAACGCAGTGGGGAAGGCACCCTATTGATCCCATTTCACAGATAAAGAGGTTGATACCCAAGGAGTTTGAAGGCTTGGGAACCTGGCTGGCAAAGCATCCTGCCCACCATGCTGGGGCCCCCAGGAGGTTGTCAACAGGGGGGCCTGGAGCTCAAAAGGCTGTTGGCGCCCTAGAAAGAGGTTCTTAAGAGAACCCCTTCATCATGGCGACCCTGGTTACTCCACGCTAGTTCTGGGGGTGCCGTGTGCTGAGTCAGGCCCTGTGCTGGGGCTAGAGCTGCCGTGGGAACCCCAAAAATGAGTTCTAGGACACAGCCAGTGTCCTGTGTCTTTTATGGGGACTGTTGGAGGCATCATGGGAGCACAGAAAGGAGCAGATCCTTCCGATCCAGGCAGTCAGCGGAGGCTCCTTGGGGAGGAGGCCTCTGAACTCGGTCCTGCGCCTGCTCCCTGGCACTCCCCCCCACTTCTGAGCTGCTGACACTAAGGTTGCTCCGTTCTCTCAACAGCGGTTGTGAGGACCAAGTGTGGCCTCACCAAGCCCTGCCCAAAAGAGTTCTTCGCCTTTAAAATCAGCAGCGGGGCCGCCAACGTCGTGGGCCCCACCATGTGCTTCGAAAACCAGGTGTAAGTTTCTTGTGTTTCTTTTTTTCCTTTCCATGCATTCATGAATTCGTTCACAAAGTTAGAGGCTGCAGGGGCAGGCCCTGAGAGCAGCTGGGACCTTCCACTGGCTTCCTTTTACTCTGGGTGATGTGTCAAAAATAACAATCATCCCAGCAGTGTCCCCATCTGCCAGCACCTTGAGAGATGCTTTGTGGCTTCATCTCATTCAATCCCTCAACGCTCTCAGAGGTGGGGCCATAATTGATGAGGACACCGAGGCTCAGACAGCATTACCCAGCTCACCAGTGGTAGAGTCAGGATTTGAACTCAGGTCTATGTGATACCCAGATTGCTGGGCTCCCTATAAAGAGGGATGCCTCTGGGGAGAGTGGTTCAATATCAAGATCTAGGCACCAGAATTCAGATGCAGCAGGTGCCAAGACTTCCACTTTGGTGCAAGAGAAAGACTGTGTACCCATTACCCAGGCCAGGTGGTAAAGGCCCTGGGGACGGTACGTTTATCCTACTACAGAAGCCAGAGATGGGTGTTTTAGTCAGGATTCTGAACCTAACTCCAACTCACTTAGGCAAAACAAGGAGCTTAGTGACAGAGACAGCAGGCTTCAGGACCAGCTGGATCCAGGGGTTCAGACCATGTCCTCAGGGGTCCCTATCATGCCATCTTTAGCTTTGTTCTCCTCTGTTAGATTCAGATTTTGGAGCATGAAAATGGATTGCTTCCAGCAGAGGAGGGAGGCCACTGGTTGGCTGACATATTAGCCCAGCTGACACCCCACTGGGAAGACAGCTTTCTCCCACCCTCATTATCCCTGCCAAAGGCCCACGGCTGAGTTTCTTTGGCTGGCCTGGGTCACATGACCGTATCCTGCTCAATCACTGTGACCAGGGGCCCAGGATGCTCTTATCTAGACCTGGGAGACTGAGGTGAATCCCGAGAACTACCTGGTCTGAGAGTGCAACGACCTGGACAGTGGTCCCAAGAAGCACCAAAGGCCTGGGTTGGTTGCAGGGCAGCGAGGGCCACCGCTGGGCTACGCGCCGCCATCCCTGACTCCGCAGGGCGGCAGCACCGCTCTGGGCTCTGCCTTCTTGCCCACAGCCAGGCCTCACTGCTCGGGGACGCAGGCTGGTCCCACCCTGCACACCTCAGAGCCCCAGGCAGGGTCCTTGTCTCTTTTCTGAGCAGACTGTTCTGGTCCAAACATGCCATGAGGATTCCTCGGAGAATCCAGCCCACCACTCGCTTCCAGGAGAAAGCAGATGGCCCGGATTCTTCTTTGTGCCTCCTGGTGCTTCGGCCGAGCACCATGTGGGCCCTCGCGGAGTTCCCAAGTCACAAGAGCAGAGTGTTCCTTCCACACTTGGGACCGACTTGTATTTTGTTTTTCTTCTTGTTCAGGATCATGAGTCCTGTGAAAAACAACGTGGGCAGAGGCCTGAACATTGCGCTGGTGAACGGTGAGCTGCTGATCCAACCCCAGACAGCCCCCTCCATGCTCTCAGGACTGGGCGGGGGTGGGTGTTACACATTCGTTCAACCAACACTGGCTCAGCTCCTGCCACGAGCCTGGGGCTATCCAGCAGTGGCAAGAGGGAAAGCCTGTGGGGACAGAGGGCCTAAAAGACCGGGTCCCGCCCACCAGAGTCTTGACCAGGCCCCACGGTGAGCAACTACCCCAGGAGGATACACTTCTATGAAACATGAGCCCGTCCTCCAGGCCATGCCGCCTAAAGCAACACACTCAAAACCCTGGGAGACGACCAACACCATGTGAGATCGTGAGCTGATTACACACCTTCATTCACTCATTCCACAGATACTGACAGCAGCTACTGTGGGCCAGGCCCTGTACAGAAGCACTAGGGGGTCAGCCAGGAACTAGAAGGTCAGGCCCGGGCCTGTCCATGAAGTGGGCAACCACTACAATGTGGTAAACATCTATGAAGGAGAAGGAAGCACAGCTCTGAGAGCTGGGACATATAGCTGGGGATGGGGGTAATCAGGGGAGGCTTCCAGAGGGATGTGCTGGTCAGCTGAGGCCTAAAGGATTGTGGGGGTTGGCCAGGGAAAAATTGCTCAAGTCAGAAAGGCTTTGAGGAGGGCATGAGGATCCAGCCCTGCATTCCAGAAACTTCTTTCCAGCTTGGAGTAGGGAGGCTGGGGGCAGGGAGACCTGGAGGTCTCCTGCTAGCCATGCCTTTAAGAAGAGGGGTGGGTTTACAGGGATGGGCTAAGGACCAGGTGGTCTACCCCAGCCAAAGCCCTCTTCTCGCTGTGCCTCTGCTCTTAGATGGAGAGCGAATGCCCTTTCCCAGAATCTAAGAGTCACTTCCTGGGACAAAGGTCAGGGCAGGTGCAAAAAAGGGCACAGCAGATGCTCCAGAAGGAAAAGTCCAAGTTTGTGTGTGTCATGACCACATGAACACACTTAGGAAGTGACCGAGGAGGCTGGGACAGGCCTTTTGCTCCTGGGGAGACACTTCCCTTCTGCCAAGAAATCCTGCAGAGTCAGGAGAAAGGTCAAAGCCTGAAGCAAAAATGGAGCCTTAGCCAGAGTGGGAGGTCAGAAGGCAGCCCAGGAAAAGTGGGGCCGGGGAGGGGCAGGGGGCCGAGCAGGGCCTGCCTCCTCCAGTCTTGAGAAGGAGAGCAAGGCCTACTCACTCCCTTGGTGGCCCCTTCCTACAGGGAGGGCGTGCCAGGAGATGATTGTAGGAATCTCAGTTTACAAGGACTGTTCCACCTAATCTACACACACACACACACACACACACACACACACACACACACTGCCCCGCCCCCGCCCCAGAGGGGAGGGAGGGCAGGAACTGGCCCTGGCTGCAGCCTGCTGGTTCTCTCTTCCCTGAAATGGGCTGCTTCAGGAGAAGGCCTCTGTGAATAGTGTCCGATGAGTCAGGCTCCGACTGGGGCCTCCTCCTCCCCCCCAAAGACAAACACAAGCAGCAGGAACACCAATAGCTATCAGTTATGGAGCCTTCCCTGTGTGCTATGTCATTCAGCCTCCTCCCGATGCTAGAGTGAAGCTAAGGACGTTCCAGCTAAGAAATGGAAGTTCAGAGAGGTGAGGGAACTTGCCACAGGTTACACAGCCAATAGATTTGAACCCAGATCTGGCTGACTCCTGGTCTTAATCACTCAGCTGAACTACTTACTTCCCTAGACTGAAAACCTCTCCAAATATCAATGTAGCACCGACTGCACACCAGCTAGGGTAGGTCCAACCTATCACTCTCGGGGCCTCAGGATCTCATCTGTATAATAAGCCAGCAAACAGATCGGTAAAGATTGGTAGTTCTCAGCCTTTTAGGGGGTTAGAGATTCCTTTAAGAAACTTCAGACTGCACCTCCTCCCCCTAATTCCAGAAAAATCCACAAATGCACATGATCACAGTTTCATGTGTACATAGACGCCTCCCTCCTTTCCAAAGACCCTACACTAGTGACTCTGAGAATCCAGTAAGGGCTGCAGCGTCCCCTTCCCCGCGCAGCAGGAGAGGCTCCGCTACCCAGGCCCCTGTCCCCACCCTCTTCCCGGATCCACAAGCTTGCATAGGGGGAAGGGACCAGTGGTGAAAACGTAGATCTGCCATCCCCTCTGCAACACCCCCATCTAGTGGCGGAGCTTGGGAACTGCGGCTTCCCCAGACCACCTGGTTTCCTGTAGAACTTGGACCCTTTGCAAAAGCCACAAACGTAATTCAGATTACTAGACTCCGAACACTGAGTACAGTTCAGCCCACTGCAAATCCCTTTGCCTTTCAGAGTCGGAGGATTCAAATTACAGATTTCCCGTTTAGGTAGGAATAATGATGACGACTGTAGTTCTTTTTATTACTATTACAGTTGAAATTTATCTTGTGTTTACTACCTATTTAAAATACATCTCGCTTCGTTACCATGGCCCATTTTTCAGATGCAAAAATTGAGGTAAAAATACTAAGTGGTGCATTAGGAAGTGGCAGGGCAAAACCATTCGATTCCAGAGATCTCCAACCATTGTGTTCTTGTACCTTTAAGATCAGCCCAAAAGTTAGTAGGCACCTAGTTAGTGCTACATGCTTCCTACAGGACCTGACTTTATTCCATTATCATTCTTTTTTTTTCCACTCCATTATTATTCTATTTTTTAGACTTTAAAGAGTAGGCATCTTCTGCAGAATGATAGGCAGGATGACACATTCCAGGAAATCACAGTTTTGCTCTCTCGTCCCCAGGAACCTCAGGAACGGTGCTAACACAGAAATCTTTCGACATGTACTCCGGAGGTAGGCACCTCTCTGCTGGCTCTGAGGTCCCAGGGTGCGCTGAGCTCCTTCCTGTGGCAGAGCCAGCGGGGTGTCAGGGCGCTCGGCTTTGGTTTCCACAGGAGACACCCAGAGAGGAGCATGGTGGGGGCGGAACTCTTTGATGCTGTCTTTGAAACTTCTTCCTTCTGTCTTGGTTGGCCTCTCCTGGGTGCAGATCCTGAGACAAGGATTCAAGTGCTGTAGTTGATTTGGAAGGAGGTGACCTCAGGAAATACCAGCGGGAAGTGACACGGGGAAAGCAAGATAGCCAGTATGATGTGTCAGCAAGCTGAACGCTGTGGGCAGTTGGAACTCAGGAGCCAGTGTCCAAAACCTGCTCACAGAGGTCTCAGAGGGGCAAGGGAGCTGGGGTTCTCCCACCCCTAATTCCTTGGCACTTCCCACACTTCTGGCCTGGGCACAAAGGAAGGTCTAGAGGTGGGAGAAGACCTTCAGACAAAGATATGCCAGTGCTGACAGGTGGAGGCCAGGCATGCATGCAAGGAAGTGCTAAGCACAAGGACATATGGTCCAGTTTGCTCTGCTAAGTAAAGGGTATTAAATATTAAGACTGCAGGAATCTCCATTTGTCCCAAGGACAGGACAAGGCCTCCCAAGGTCCAGAAGGGATAGTTCCTTGCATCTTTCTACAGACATCTTTTCTTCTCTCTGTGCACAGGCATGCTTTCTGAACCTCTCTGGGCATGGAGCCACCCCACTGTTCTCCTTGCCCTTAGAGGACACTGGCCTGCCTGGGCGGAAAGTTCCCACCAGCAGCTTCCTTGCCCACAGGCTGACTGGCCAAGCAATGGTGGGGGCAGGACTCTCCCCAGCAATCCTGACATCTTCCAAAACATGGTGGAATAAGTCCCAGAGCAATCATGCCACCCACTGCCCAGCTGGCAACCCACCTCCCTCCCTCTGACACAGGAGCCTCAATAAAGAGTGAAAACGCAGGAGCGCGGCCCCTTGCGGGCAGAGGGAGCCTAGGTCCTGCAAGAGCCACCTTCCATCAGGACAAGTGAGCTGAGCTCAGCCCCCTCCTCAGAGCCCAGCTCAGCTCTGCTACCCTGCCCTGTGCCTGCAACCCCCGGGGCCAGCTCCAGGCTCGGGCATCACTACCCTACTGTGCCCACCTAACCACACAAGCCCAAGGTGGGGACAAAGCCAGGCAGCAAGAGAGTGGGAAGCCCTCTTGGCCTTGCAAACAAAGGAGGCCTTGAAATGTGGCAAATGGGAGTCTGGTGCCCAAAGTCACAGCTGGGAATATGTGGAAGGTGACCACACTTAGAGACACGAGCTGGCACCCCGTCCTGTGCCCAGGGCTTCAGAGGATCCTGTGGTGGCCCTCCTCCACCTGAGTCCCTCCTCACAGGTTGGGTCTGCCAGGCCAGAGGATGTGCCAACTGAAAGCCTGCACCAGGGCCCACGCGGCCTCTTTGAGGTGTGCCCTCCTTGGGCAGAAGCCACAGGCACACCCTTAGGAATGAGGGGTGGCCAGGGCATGGCGGTTGCTGGAGGAGAGGGTGGTGTGGACAGGGAGACCGGGGATGTCCACATGCAGGCATGCAAGGCCCCCTCTGGTGCGGGACAGAGCTAAGACAGGGGTGAGATGAATGTGGGGCGGGCTATGGGCTGAGGGCCAGGGGACGTCATTTGTTCTTTGTCAAGGACCCCCTGCAGGTGTTCAGGGTGGCCGGGGGCCAGGTTTATGGAAAAGGTACAGTCTCTGGAGTTGAAGACTTCAGGCTTAGCAGGTGACACCTCTTGAACTTCAGTTCTGTCATCTGTAAAATAGGGGGAACCCACAGTGTCCGCTTCATGAGACTGGTGTGGGGATTGGATGGTAACTCACGCTAATCGGTGGGCGGGACCCAGCCTGGCTCGAGGAAGGACCTGGGGGGCTCATTCAGTGTTCTCCCCTTCCTTCCCTCCTCCCTCAGTCTACCCACAGGACTTGGAAGCAAGGAGGTCGTTGTCAGAATGAAAGGGGGAAAAATAATTTAAAAGATATTAAATTTTATATTGCCCTATTACCAAGTTGGATGTAACCACGACTGACAGGGACCCGGAAACAGAAGCATTTGAGGACAGGTTGTGGTCATGGACTACACAGGCCTCCGTGTTACTGAGCTAGTTAGCAGCTGACCTTGGCTTTCAGGACTCGATTCCTCCCCTAAGTCCAAGAGATCCCCAAGGAATATAAGAACTGAGTTGTCCTATGGGCTTGGACCCATGGGTGGGGGCCCTGTGCTTAGAGCAAACTCAGGTTTGGTTTGATGCTCTGGCTTTGCCATCTTGAAATTCTGAATAATTTTTTAGCAAAAGGCTCCTTACTTTTTTTTAAGATTTTATTTTTAAGTAATCTCTATGCCCAGCATATGCTCAAACTCATAACCCAGAGATCAAGAGTCATATGCCTTACCTGCTGAGCCAGCCAGATGTCCCAAAGGCTTCACATTTTTGTTTTGCACGGGTCCCCCAAAATTATATTGCAGATGCTGCTAATAATTGCAGCTCCAGTTAGTGTTCTTCCTGTACGCCCAGAGTCATCGTCCCATTTGCCTGGGCAGGGCTACGAATCATCCTCGTGCAATAGCTGTAGCCCCTGCTTTTCCCACGAGGCCAGTCTTGCCCCTACTTCCTCAATCAAGCAAGAGCCCCCTTGCATACTTTATGCCATGTCCAGAGTACCATCTGAATTGTTAGTAATTTCCTTTGATTTGGCTCACTTTTCTAAACCTAAATAATCTTAAAAAGGAAACTATATTACTGCCCTTAGCCACCACTTTTTATGCAGGGAAGATGACCATAAAGATAAGCTCAAAGGAAACAAATCCGTGTCCTTGAAGCGAGCTGGGGGCTGATGCCTCCCCCACGTGCTGCTGCACCTAGGCCTGTTGTCTGTTAAATGCAGAGATTTTGCAACTGCAGTGAGGTGTTCAAGATGCAAAGGGAAGCTTGCTCTTTGTTGTAAGCTGGAGATTTGTAGGACGCTAATGTTCTCTCTCAGTGACCTGAGTTGCCTGTGGTCCAGTGGGTGTGTCCTCTAAAGTCAGGACAGACAAGTTAGGTTGTTAGCCAGCATAGAAGTGGGTTGCAGGGGGTATGCAAAGAGCATAACAAAGAGATTAGAGATACCAGCTGGCACCGTGAGAGCTCCTGAGAGATTACTGTGCTCCACACCTTGGGCATACATCCCTAAGGGCCCTTAGGACAATGTCTCTCACTTCTGGCTGCACATCTGAACTGCCTGTGGAATTTACAAATTCCAATGTCCACCCTAAATCACCTGAATGGGGATACCCTTGCTCTGTTCACGTTGCTCTCCTCTGGACAAAGGCTGCAGGCAGCTCTGCCGAGATGTCACCTCCTACTGGCCCCTGAGCTTCAGACAGAGCTCAGTGCCAGCCTGCTGCTGGCCTCTCCTGGTTCATCAGAGCAGCAGCAGAGAATGAGGATGGCCCGTGGCCATTTCCCCTAAATGACCGGCACCCTACTTTCCTCCTTCCCCCAGACGTGAAGCTCCTGGTGAAATTCCTTAAGGAAATTCCAGAGGGCACGCTGGTGCTGGTGGCATCCTATGACGACCCAGGGACCAAGTAAGTGGGAAGCAAGGCAAGTGCTTCCAAGCCCTAAGGGCCTTTCCCACTCTCTTGCTGGCTCTCTCTTCGGGCAGCTTCTCCTAGGGAAATAACCAGACAAGCACACATGTTCTAGGAGGCCATCACAGGCCTGGTTACAACAGTAAAAAACCCAACACACTGTCCCTGTCCAATAAAGACCAACTGGTTATAGAAATTATGACACATTCTGGTAGGTGACATATTATTATATATACATGAAAGAGAATATACTGCATCAAAAATGATGATGTAGAAAATAATTTAAGGATACGTAAGAATGTTCACCTTTTAGCATGAAGAGGAAAAAAAGAAGCAGTCTGTAAAAGCAGTGGTAGGATCCCACAGTACATGGCGGGGGGGAAGACATGAAGGAAATATAATAGAATTTTACAGTGATATGTCAAGTGAGACTCAAATTTTTGGTTCCTCTGTGATGTTCCATATTTTCCAAATAAACATGTATATTTCTAAACAGAAGCAAAGGTATACTAACACCTCCAGCCCGCTCCAGGTCCTGGCCCCTCAGCCCCTTCCTGAACACGGCTCTGCCCGCAAGCCAGGGGCCTGGGAGCATGACCTGGCCCCCGCCCCCACCTCACCGGGCTGTGTGCTCCTCTGCAGAATGAACGACGAGACCCGGAAGCTCCTCTCCAGCCTGGGCAGTTCGTACGCAAAGCAGCTGGGCTTCCGAGATAGCTGGGTCTTCTTGGGGGCCAAAGACCTCAAGGACAAAAGCCCCTTTGAGCAGGTGGGTTCCCGGTGGCCTTCCGACCCAGTGAAGTGGGTGGGGCAGGGGGGAGGTGCCACGGATGGATGGACAAGAACCCAAGAACCGGCGTGGCTTGGAAAGAACGGTCTGGAAACCCTAGAGGTCAGGGTGGCCCCAGCAGAAAGCGACCATTTTGCAAGGGGGTGGGGCCTAATAAATGGCTAAGTACCAAAAAGGAGAAGGAAAAGGAGAAAAGAAGGATGAAGGCAAGTGCACAAAAAAAAGAGAAAGGAATGTAGAGATGAAGCCTGATGGGCAGAAAGGGAAGCCGAGAGAACGGGGGATGCCTAGCTTCTGGTCCCAGAGGAAACCTAAGCCCACCCCCTTTCCCCCCGAGGCCTCAGGCTCCCCGCCTGAAGGGAGAGGTTTGGACCAAAGGAGCTGTCCCCTTCCAAGCTTCCTGTGGAGAGGGTAAACTTGCATCAAGAGGAGGACACAGGAGAGCCCCCCGCCCGCCCTGATGTGGAAGGGGTCAAGAGTGATCCATGACGTGGCTCCACGGTCACTACCAAGCAGAGTCTGGGAGCTCCCCCACCCCCGCGCAGTGGAGTCTCAGGAGTGCTCAGAGGAAGAAAGGGGAGTTAATGGAGCATTGGGAGCCCACAGGGAAATGCTGCACCTTCTCTCCCTGTCCCCCATCTGTGCACCCCCAGCTCAGAGCAATTCCAAAATGCAGGAGAACTAGCAAGATCTTCCCGGGCATGAAAGAGCCCAGTCTCTGGCAGTGACAACATTCAGTTCTGCCCAGGAGTCAGCTAAGAGTCACTGATTCAGACTAAAGGACTAGCGAAGAGAGCGAACTCTATCCTGAAGGCAATGGGGAGCCATGGAAGGTTTAAGCAGGAAAGCAACAAGAACAGATTGATACATAAGAAAGACTAGGTAGCATTCAGCAAGCACCTGCTCTATGCGGGCTCGGCTGAGCAAGCTACCTGCGGCGCCTTCTTTAATTCCCACATGAAGGAGGTACAATTATCCTCCCGTCTCACGGTCCAGGATCCGGAGGTATGAAGAGGTTTTAACCAGCTTGCTCAGGTCTGAGCTACTCCGTGATGCGGATACAGCTCTCATCCAGGTCATCCTCTCCACAAAGACTTCCCGTCCTGGTGCTTTTAGCACAGCCTCCCTGGCTGAGCCGGAGAAGGCAGGCAGGAGGCCCAGGCAATAATCAGACAAGAGGCGCAGCAGCCCCCAGGGAAGGGGCCGTGGGTGGCAGGGAGGGACAGCATCAGGAGGCTGAGCTCCAGGTGGGGGGACCACAATGGGCTGCAACGGTTTTCCCCTGTCTGGAAAATGCTGGCCGTGTTTGTATGTCTGAGTTTCTAAGAGAATGAATTCATCTCATTAGAAACTACATTTTTAAAATGATTGTACTTAGTCGCTTGTGCTGGAGGAGAGGAGGGAGCCCTCTGTTGATAGCCTCCGGGTGAAGAACACAGGCGTGGGTTGGGGGGGTGCTCCAGACCATCCCTGTGGGAGCTGCAGGGAGGGGGTGGGGCGGGATGCAGGGAAGAGGCTTCAGGCTGCAGGTGCTGTTCATCATAGAGGAAACACAGCTTCCAAATCCATCAAACCCGGGCCAAGACAGCAAAGAAGCAGCGCCCAAGTTGAGAAAAGTCAACACCATCTTTTACCTGCTGTTTATGATGGGCTGACGGGGACCCATCACCCAAAATGAATTGGAGGCCACGATGTGGTTGAAACCATCCAATCCTTTGTTCCCACACATGGGCGCTGGGCTTTGGAGAAGCAGCATCTAGAATTACTATCATTTCCTAGGGTGAGGCACTGGTAGATGTTGCCATTTCTATTTGTTTCTTCCAAAAACTAGGCCTAGGCACTTTAAACACAATCTCAACTGGTTTTATTCTCTCTCTATTTATTATTAATTAATATTACAAAGTGGTTCTGCCACTTACCAACTAGGTGGCCATAGGCCTCTGTGCCTCAGGCTCCCCGTCTGTAGAATGGGATGATAATGGTATCCCTTCCTAGGGCTACTTTAGGAATAAATACATAAGGTACTTTGCGCCTGGCATAGGGCAAGTGTTCATAAATTGCTAGGATGCTTCTCGTTGTTCCAACTGTTCGGGGGTGTCCAGGAGGGGCTGATGGGGAATTTGGCAGAGGAGCTAACACTCTGCAAGCCCGCCTCCCACGCTAGGTGCTCACCCCTCCCTCTGCAGGGTGCTGAGGGGTGACTGAGCTCTGATCCCCTCTGTAAAACGTTGGGCAAGTTGTAGTCCCTCTGAGCCTCAATTTCCCCTCCTGTGAAATGGGCTGGTTATATCCAACACCACCACATGGGGAGGTGAAGACAGGACAAAGTAAGTGAAGGCATGAGGTTTTAAAGCACAATGAAAATTCAGGTGTGAATCCTGAATAGCCTCCCTGTGGGCCACGTCTCTCTCTCTCTCTTCTCTCTCTCTAGTTCTTAAAGAACAACCCAAGCAAAAACAAATACGATGGCTGGCCGGAGTTGCTGGAGCTGGAGGGCTGCGTTCCCCGGAAGATCGTGTAGAGTGGCTGCGGACCAAAGAAGTTTCTGGGCTGCTCTAGGAGTCAGAACTGGCCGTAGCGACGAGGAGTCTGTGGAGACTGCTGGGGGGATCCCCACGCACGGTGCACCTCCCCTGTTTGGAGGCAGACCCTTCTCATGGGCTGAGGCAGCCCACCCGAGATGGTCAGACTCAGGGATCTTTCCAGAGCCTGTCTGCTCTGGAGAAAACAGGCTGGCTGTCACTCCCGAGGAAGGACAGACTGCCCATACGTGTGGCACACAAGTAAATTTAATTTTTATTGGTTTTGAATGAACGTTCTGACCTTCTGATGTTGATCCTATTGAACTGGCCCAGGCCCAGTTTGCTTGGGCCACAAGCTGGAACAGGTCGATGACGGCTTCAGGCACTAGGTTAGGCATCTGGAAAGCAGGTTGGTTTCTTAGGGATTTCACTGAAGGAAATGAATGCTCTCAGCATACAGTGTACGGCCCACAGGACTAGAGTGAGCCAGAGGACTGGACACAGAGCATGTTTTCTTCACCTACTGCTTGAATGAGAGATGGAGGAATCCAGAGCCAGGGGGAGGGGTGGGGGCAGCTGAGGAAGGCTGGGAGGAATCGGCAGGCTGCAGGGAAGACCTCTGGCCATTTCTGGTGGTTCTGCAGGAGTAGCCCCTGACCCTCATTCAGGAAGATTCTAGGCCACACCAATGCGGGTGGGGAAGTAAAACAGGGGAGGGGAGGTAGCCAGTAAAGGGTGTGTTATCAGCTCTACTGCAGCCGTGGGAAGTGGATCCCCAGGAACCCATGTAGAATGCACCCACCAGCGATCCCTTAGCCAGGGCGAGGTTGCTGAGATGCGTGTGTGCCAGTCCTGTCAGTCACTGCTGGGGAGGGTGCTGCAGTGCTGGGGCTGATGTGAATTCCTGAGCACTTCTTGTCCACCCACAGAGCAAAGAGCGGCCACCTGTGGCTTCGCAGAGAGTCCTTAGCCAAGAGACGTTGGTACCAGCCACTGGGGCCCCCTGAGGTGGTAGGGCCCGAGGGATATGTACAAAGACCCTGCCTGAGGTATCTGAGAAGGGCCAAGCAGGGGCCAAATACTGGGAGGGGGTCATGGGAACAGAGAGCGGTGGCACCTGGGCTCCTGGGGTGTGTACCAGGGAGACTGCAAAACTCATGGGGAGGTGCAAATGCCCTGCGCAGCAGACCAGAAGCAGCTCAAGTCCTGGGTAAGCCAGCGGGGTGGACCCTGGGGCTGTCAGGGCTTCCAATGTGCCAAGAGGGCCTGGGGAGGAGGGGACAGAGTATGGGAACCTTTGGCCAGGAGCCATGGTGGCTGGGACTTGGGCTGTAGTCACAGCAGGGTGATCGGTGTTCAAAGCGTGGTAGGACACCTTTGAGCGGGCTTGGCTCAGGAAGTCAAAAGAGGGGACCTAGCCAGTCACTGTTCCCCCTCAAACACACAATCCCATCACTCCATTTTTCCCAGTGCAGATCACTGTCAGGAATTAAAGGGGGAGTTTGCTGGTGGCCCCACATGACTCTTTTTGTTGTTGTTAAGTTTACTTGAGAGAGAGAGAGCGAGAGCAGGGGAGGGGCAGAGAGAGAATCCCAAGCAAGCTCTGCGCTGTCAGTGCAGAGCCCAATGCAGGGCTCAAACTCACAAACCTTGAGATCATGACCTGAGCCAAAGTCAAGAGCCGATGCACCGCTGACTGAGCCACCCAGGTGCCCCCCACCCCACCTCTTACCCAGCCCCTGGCATGTGTATGGTGGAGAATGCCTGGCAGCTCCACATAAGCAAACGAATTTGCCCCGTTCCTCCCATTTTATTCACACCTGACAGCACTAGCAAAGGCTCCCACTGACCCCGGTCCCCCTTCTGTCCCCACCCCAGGACTAACCAAGTCCCGCTGAATGGGGGTCTTGGTAGATCCTGGACCCTGACTGTGCCACTCGGTTTCACTTTGCTGACTCACTTCTCAGTCTAACCTGCTGCAGTGTGGCCGAGGGGTCTGAGCACCGGCTCTCCACTAACTGGGTGAGCAGGTCGTGTCACCTCGCTGGGCCATAGTTCCCCCTGGAGAAATGGGGGATCCCATCCAGCAGTCTCTTAGGAGCTCACAAGCATAAAATACAATAAAATGTCCACATCACCAAAAGTTCTCAAAGAAGAGAAGAAATGTCTATATAATGTGTGGGAGAAATCCGGCCAGATACCCCTGTCTGGGAATGAAGCTGAAAGGAAATTTCCATTAAACACCTTTGTATGTTTGAAATCTTCTTTACAACCAGCAAGAATACTTTATAAAATTTAAAGAACCAATAAGGACTTCTAACATTTAAGTTCATAGCCCGAGACAGGGCTAGGCGGAGCTCTTGGCAGTGGTCCCTATTTTAAAAGGATATGGGAGGTGAGTGGGTGGTTCAGTCAGTTAAGCGGTCGAGTCTTGAATTCAGCTCAGGTCATGATCTCCCAGTTCGTGGGTTCGAGCCCTGCATCAGGCTCTGTGCTGGCAGAACAGAGCCTGCTTGGAATTCTGTCTTTCTCTCTCATTCTGTTCCTCCCTGGCTTGTGTTTTCTCTCTCTCAAAGTAAATAAATAAACTTTAAAGTATAAAAATTAAACGATAAAAACACACGGGGTGACCATCTGGTTGTAAGAGAAGATTCATGGTACTTTTCTAGAAGCTGTCTCGCACCGCACTTTAAAGACGAATGAAATGAATCGGACAACTGGGGACAGCGTCTCCTGGAGAGGGGGCGCTTGGAAAGGCAGCACAGTGGGATGGCGGGTGGCCCACCCCGGTCCCCTCTCCCAGTTTTTGTCTCTACTAGTCAGTCCACACTCTTCTCTGGAGAGCTGCCTTCAGGCTGTTCTTTGGGGCAAAAAGAAGAGGCCAGGAATTCTGGGGTTCACCTCACTGCAGGGTGGTCCACACCCCCTGACTGCCGGGCTGGGAACGGGAAAGCCCAGCTCCCTGGCTCGGGGCAGGACAACCATGAGGTGCAATTTACACTCCAGGGCTCCCATGGGACCGAACTGAAGCTGGGACATGGCCTGAAAGTGTCCCTGTGCTTGGTTGTTTCCCCTTCCCCGTCCTGCTCCCCCATTCCCCCACCTGTGTCCTCCAGGGGCCCAATCCTTAATAAATTACCTGTGGGCACCTGGGAGGCTCAGTCAGTTAAGTGTCCAACTTCAGCTCAGGTTGTGATCTCACAGTTCGCAGTTGGTGAGTTCGAGCCCCACGTTGGGCTCCATGCTGACAGCTGGGAGCCTGGAGCCTGATTTCAATTCCGTGTCTTCCTCTCTCTCTGCCCTCCCCCTGCTCACTCTCTTTCTCTCTCTCTCAAAAATAAATATTTAAAAATATTTAAATCAGCTGCATGAGACCCCTCACCCCAAAGTCAGCTTCTGGGGGACTCATCCCAAGAGAGGCAATGGCCCAAGGCTGGCTGGATGAGACTGAGCCTGGGCCTGGGCTGGGATACCAGACACCCACCTGCAGGAACTGTCACAAAGAAGGTCAGTTCTCCATGAGGAAAGGCCATGTGCTGCTGCACGCTGGGGGATGTGAGGCTGAAACTACCGTCAAGCCCCCTCCTGCCCGCCCTCCCCTTCAACCAGAGGCAGGTCTCAGCTGGCACAGCCTCTGAATGACGAAAGGGAGCCTAAATGACCATCAGTTGTACCACCAAACCCACCAAGGAGATGGCATCTAGAGCCAGCCGCCCTAGGGTCCCCTGGGGTGGGCATCACCAAGTGCCAAACACCCATGAGGTTCTCAACATCATTGCCAGGGCATTGTGACCACTACAGGGACCCCCAGGTCACTCAGGATTGGGGCAAGACAGAGAGACTTGGCTGTACCGCGTTGAATCAGTCACTACTCACCTGCTATGCATTGAGCACTAGGTCGGCACTGAGGATACCACGGTGAAGAAGACCAGACACAGGCCCCGCCCAGACTGAAAGGCAATATGACTTAATAAGGGCTGTGTTCGGGAAAGACTGTGCGATCAAGGAAGGTGTCCTGGAGGAAGCAGCATCCACACTGAGCCTTGGGAATTTGCAGGAGTTCCCCCGGCAAAGAGCGGAGGGAGGCCAGGCCAGGGGGCAGCATGAACAAGGCCTGTAAGCTGGAGAGGCCTGGAAGGGGCAGAGACGAGCAACAGGGCTGAGCAGGCAGGGGCGACAGCCTTAGGGCCTTGTGGGCTGGGGGAAGGGCCAGGACTTTATCCAAGGGACTATGGAGACACGTGGAGAGATTGAAGGTGGGGAATGACCTGATCAGACCTGCAGTGTTCCAGAGTCCCTCCTGGCTGCTGTATGGAAAGGGAGTGGAGAAAAGGAGGCCAGCGTGAGGAGGCTGCTGTATCATCCTGAGAGGTGGTGTGAGCCGGGAGACGCACACGGATGGAACACAGGGGACAAGTGGCAGTTATCCAGGAAGTAAAACAGATAAGACCTTGAGAACGGATTTTTCTCATCACTGGGGTGGACAAGCCTTTAGGAATCTCTGCAAGCTACTCATGGCCTCAGAATTTGGGACTCGTATCTCCCTACCCTCTCCCTACCCAGATGTCACTCCTCTCTGCCCCCTGAGGAAGGGGAGGGAAGGGGAGGTAAGGGGGAGGGCTTTCCAGCAGCTGTAATTCTGGTCCTCACCAGCAGGTGGCAGACCAAGATAGAAAGGGGAAGAGTTGCAAGGTTACCCCTGCCCAACCAGTTTGGGGAAAGGTGCTCTGCTTAAAGGACAGGATGCCTGGGACTTACCAGTGGGCAGTGAGTTCACTATCACATTAACAGCAGGATAAGAGCAGAGCCCAGCCTCTATGGGAATTGCTGTTGCATGCTCTGTGCAGAGGTTTATATGAATTACCTCATTTCATCCTCACAGCCCCATGTGGTGTGGACCATTGTTACTTTCTTTTACACATGAGGAAAATGAGGCTTAGGGAGGCCAAGTGACTTGTCCGAAATCTCACGGCTAAGAAGTCCCCGATTAAGGATTGGAATTCCAGGGGCGCCTGGGTGGCTCAGTCGGTTAAGCGTCTGACTTTGGCTCAGGTCATGATCTCACGGTTTGTGGGTTTGAGCCCTGCGTCAGGCTCTGTGCTGACAGCTCAGAGCCTGGAGGCTGCTTCGGATTCTGTATCTCCCTCTCTGACCCTCTCCTGATCACGCTGTCTCTGTCTGTCTCTGAAAAATAAATAAAAAACATTAAAAAAAATTTTTAAAGGATTGGAATCCCAGTCCATCTACATCACTACAGGAAACAAATCCTTCAGAAATACTTGCCCTAAAACTCCTCAGAGATGAACAATGGTTTTTCTCTCCCTCCTTCTTCTTTTCCCCTCCTCCTCCCCCTCCTGAATGCTTCTGAAGACTTTTGAAAATTGTCCAGAACCTCTGAGTCAATGTCCTCAACATCCACCACCTCAACATCCACCATCATTGCTTTGAGAGATGACGAGGTCTGAGTGATTTGCAATGCCTCTTTTCAAAACCGTTGCACATTTTGTAAGCCTTGCTCCCCTCCACAAGACTGTGAGTCAGGAAGGAAAAGATGTTTATGGCCTATTTTGCAGATAGAGAAAGAGAGGCTACAACTGTGCCCAGGCCACATGTTGAGACAAGGCAAAGCCAGATCTGGACCTTGACCTTGGCTCTGCAACACCATCTTTTCATAAATGGTCTGCATCTGCATTCCAAGAGCTCCTTGGTGCCAGGCCCTGTGCTAGGCTCTGGGTCCATCACCCCCATTCCTGCCCATGGCATGGGGTCCGAGTGTTGCATTTCAGACCCTCATCCTGCCAGAAGCCAGGCTTTGGACCTTCAGCCAAGCTTCCGGTGCAGCTATAAGTCATATTTCAGCACGACTCCAAGCAGATGGGGGAAAATTAATAAACGGGTAAAGTTCCTTTCCTCTCCTCCCATCCCACCAAGAGCCAAGCTGGTAGATAATTATGGGATGGCTGCCAAAGGAGTTTGATCTTCAGGGCTGACTTATGGCATTTTTACTGCTTTGGCTGACAGCCAATTTCGTCACTGCCCTTTACAATGTTGTGGATGCTCTGTGTACTGCAAGAAATCAGAGGCTGTATGCGGACCATGACCAAGTCAGGGAGAAAAGGCATGGGGGCCAGCTCAGGCTGGGGCTGGACCAGAAGAAGGAGCAAAGGAAGAAGCCACAGTTTTACTTGCCTAGAGCGGTCAGTACTAATACTCTCGCAATGAGTCAGGGTTGTGTTAGGCACTCTATGTACTTAGACTATTTCATTTTTGTCTTCCATCATTTATTCACCCACTCCTCCAACATATATTGAGTGGCGCAATGTGCCAAGCTCTATTTTAGATCCAGGGGGGTAAACTGTTAAACAAGACAGACCAGATTCCAGCCTTCATGGAACTGCCATTCAGGTGCAGGAGCTGACAATAAAAACAGAAATAATAAGTGCTGTGAAAAAATAATAAACAGAGAACCCAGGAAGCTAGTTTGCATTGAGGGTCAGGGAGGGCTTCTCTGAGCAGGAGATAATTGAGCCCGTTGGATAAAAAGGAAAGAATTATGCAGGATTAAGAAATGCAGTGCATGGAGAGAGATGGGAAACATTCCAGGCAGAGGGAACAACCAGTGCAAAGGTCCTGGGATGAGGAGAAAGATGATATGATCCAGGAACTGTCAGGGAGGAAGGGAATGGGAAATGATGTCCAAGAAGCAAGCAAAATTTGATAGACCAGAACTTTGTGGACCATGAGAAATTTCATTCTGTGGGCAGAGCTGGATCTAGAACGCCTAATCCTTGACCCTTCACTACCAACTACCATTTCATAAATCACCTGTGTCATAACCGTCACCACGTCCCAGCGAGGCACTGCATGAGAGAAGTGAGGGTGGCAAGATTTTCCCTGCCCACCCACCTCTTAAGAAAGGCTTAATCAAACTGGCTACCTGGGACTTGCCAAAAGTCAATGATTTTATCATCGGTATTATTAACGGCATCATAACAGCAGCACCTAACCTCTGGAGAATTGCTGTTGTCCAAATCCTCCGTTCAGAGCTCTACTCAAGTCACTGGAGTTCAGCATCAGGCCCCACAGGGTGGGGCTGTTGTTACCCCCTTCCGTCCAGTGGGAGAGGATGACAGGGAATGACATCATCTGATTTATGTTTTCACAGAACAATGGCTTTGGCTGTACACACCTACCTCTTTTAGCCCTCAGAGCAAGGCTGTGCAGTGTGATTATAGAAACACACACACACACACACAAAGAAATTGAGGTTTCGAGAGGTCCAATCATGCCCCCTTGGGTCACACACCTGTGAAGAGCGAGCTAGGACTGAAGTCCAAGGTGAATCCGGCCTTAAGCTCACCCCACGCTGGCGATAGGAAGGAAGGTGGCAGCGAGTAAGGAGGGTGCTGCTGGGGTAACTTGGAGAACTTGGCCTCGGGCCTGGAATGCGGCCTCCAGAGACTTTCCTGGCCTGAGCCCAGACCAGACCCCCCCCCCCCGCCCCCTCAAACCTCCCCGCCTGGACAACTGTCCTGTTGAATGAAGTACTCTGCTCTCAGAGTCTCTGCTCTGGGACAGCCCTTGCCCCCAAGTGTCTCATTAATGGGGCTGCCCAGCCCGAGGTTTCCGTGCACACACAAGCCTGCCCCGAGCTCCAGGCCCCGGCTGTCCCACACAGCCTCCACTGCCTGGGCCCAGTCTGCAGATCGGTGCCCGGCCTGGCAAGAAGGCCAAGTCCTGCCTGCTAGGCCAGCCAGAGGTCACCCACTGCACCCAAGCTGCCGGCGGCATGGTGAGAGGACCGCTTTGCTTCTCCCCACAACCCTGGATGCCTCAATTTCCCTTCCCGAGAGAGGCAGGGGTGCAGGGAGTGAGGAGCCACAGGGACCACAGGATGTGTGGGCCAATGGAGACACCGTGCACCTCTGACAGGATCAATCACTCTAAGCCTGTCTGAGGAGCTCTGGGCTTAGGAGCAGCTGTGAAAGCCTCCTTTGTGCCTGAGGAGAATGAGCCGTGAGAGGACGGGGGGCCCTGGCCCGGGGAACCCCTTGGGCCCCGGCTCCTGAGGTCGGCACAGCAGGGAGAACCCCCGGGCGGGCCCCCGGGGGCCAACCCAGGCCCGGTGCCCACTTTGTGCCATGGGAGCAGTCCAGGGGAAGAAGGTAAGCACCCCCTGCGGGCCCTGGCAGGCCCCTGAACCTGGGGAGGGAGGCGGCATTGACCAGGTGAGAGCCCTCGCCCACCTACCCAGCAGCACTGTGGGGCCTCAACCAGCTACGCCTGGCCTCCCTCCCTGAGCTCACAGCCAAGATTCGCATCTAGAAACCCGGCTGGGGCTTAAGACAAAGCCATCCGATCTCGATCTCTCCGTCTCCAGCACAGACCTGGGGGCTGCCCCATCTCACACGCTTTCCCCGGGCTTATACATGCACCTCTCTGCTTCCTGCACACAGGCTCTGGGGCCAGCCTTCCCTGTGCGCCTGGGGAATGTCCGTGGGCAAGGTGGGGAAGCTTTCAGTAGCTCATTTCCCTGGGATGACCTCAGTGAAGTATTAAATGGATTAAATGAAACATATATGTATACAGGGTTTCAAACAGTACCTGGCACATAGTGGGCTCCATATGAGCCATTCTGTCATTATTACAGAATTCTCTTCGTATTATTATGCACCACCTTCTACGTCAGGCTCTCCGTTAGGGATTTGTAGACAGCACAGCCTGTGCGGTGCTTCTGACAATGTGGTCGATGCCCATGTGTGCATGTGTGACGTGTCTGCATTAGAGATGGGGGGGGGAGGGGGCTTGTGGGGCCGGCTACACCTCCTGGATGGAGGGGCAGGGGAGGCAGGGCCCCCGGGGATTCTCCTGCATGCTCTCAGCCCGCACTGCCCAGGACAGTGATCCTGGCGATGCGGTCAGGCAGCTGGGTCCCGTCCTCCGTCTACCCACTGTGCCAAGAAACTGAAGCCCTCTGGATCTCAGCTCCTCACCTGTAAAGTAGGGCCAGTCCCCACCTCCTGGGAGGTTCCATGACCTGATACCTATAAAGTGCTTAGCACGCGGTCTAACACCCAGAGGGCCCAGGAAATGGGCTCTAATCCTCAAACACCTCATGATTGTGCTTGACTCCAAACTTTCTGCCAACCCAGCCCATCCCACATTTTTCAAATCTAAAGTAAAATATATCGTAGGGGCGCCTGGGTGGCTCAGTCGGTTGAGCATCCGACTTCGGCTCAGGTCATGATCTCACAGTCCATGGGTTCAAGCCCCGTGTTGGGCTCTGTGCTGACAGCTCAGAGTCTGGAGCTGCTTCCGATTCTGTGTGTCCCTCTCTCTCTGCGTCCCCCCCCCCCCGCCTTCCGCTCATGATCTCTCTCTGTCTCTCAAAAATAATAAATGTTTAAAAATTTTTAAATAAATAAATAAAGTAAAATGTATCATGGACCCCAATGGAGGACAGGACCTCAGATTCCCCATCTGGAAAAGGAGTGTTGGGTTAGATAACCCCGGAGTCTCCTCCGCTTCCCACCTCCTTGGCCTCAGAAGCAGTCAGGTCTGGGAGCTCCTGCCTCCCCTCAGCACCCCCAGGGACATTATCCTACATGGTTGATGTCCTGGGTCTGTCCCTTCTCCCTCCCGCAGTGCCCCCTGGAGATGGCCCGCAGGTAGGACAGCTAGAGTATCTGAGCAGCCCCGTGCGGCCCTCCCAGCCAAGCTCTGCACCCTGACCCCACCCATCCCCTCTTTCAGGGACAGTCTTCCAGCTCCTCTCCTTCCCCAAGGGGGAATGAGCTCAGCCTCTACTTCCTACCTGTGCTGAGAGGCACCTTGGAGAATCGCTTTCCAGGCTTAGAAAAGACCCTGACACGGTCTAGCTCAGGAGCGGCCAACAGAGCTCACGTATTGCCATCTGTCTTCCCTCACCCATGACAGACATCACAAACTGATCCCTGTACCCTTTCCCACTAGGCAGAGACGGCCTCAGAGTCCTCCTCAGCACAGCACCCCAGGACCCCCCACCAGTCAGCCAGGACCAGTCCCCAGATTGAAAGCCATGCCTACCCTGGGCCCAGCTCCTTCTCGACCCCGAGGGGGAAAAGGCCTCCTGGGGGAAGGCAAGAGCTTAGTGACTGGGGACATGGGCTTTGGGGTGGGACAGACCTGAGTCAGTTCCTCTGTCCACAGAGCTCTGTGACCTTGGACAAGACAACACACTTTTCTGAGCCTTAGATTTTGCCTCGATAAACTAAAGATAATAATCCTTCTCACATTGTAAAACCTAAATGATACCATGCCTAGGACAAAATAGGTGCTCAGTCAACGCTGTCTCTTCTGTGTTTGATCCTCTCACACCTGTGTCCTCCCTTTGAGCCAATGAGGGCATTAATATCACACCCAATGGCAGCTGAAAAAGCTGAGTCACCAGCACACATAACTTCTCCCAGCTGGTCCATGGTGGATCCGGCCTGGAGCATAGGATGTGAGCATGTCCAGGCCAGGCCTTTGTGGGGCCCCCTCATCTGTGGATCACCCCCATCCCCACTTGCCTACCTCTGTCTCTTTCTGGAGGCAAACAGCCAGCTAACCTCTGTGGGGTGTCTGTGACAGGCCCAGCTGTGTGGAACGTGATATCCAGCACCCACTGGCCTGTCCTATAAAGGTCAGCCTGCTGACCCTGGGGGCTTCTCAGGACCCCCCCCCCCAATGCTGATAGCTTACTCATAGTTATAAAATAAAAGCTCTGGAAAACCCCTGGTGATGTGCTTAATCATCTCCCCATTGTACAGCTGGGAAGACTAAGGCCGAGAGAGCAGAAGGACTTGCCAGGGCCATGCAGCCAGGGTCAGACAATTTCCACAAGGCCTGGCAGCTCCAAGCCCAGCCCCAGAGGCACACAGGAAGGCAGTGGGTCTCCTTCCCCAGCACCATGAGGGGCGGGACCGAGCTGCCCTTGGAGACGACTCCTGCCCACTCAGTGCACTCTCTCCTGGGACATAACTGTCTGCCCATCTTCATTTGCTCCCAGCCCAGCCTCCCATGAACCAACATCAACTGGGTACGTGCGCTGGGAGCTGGGCCAAGAAGGGAAAGGGGTACCTGTCTTCACAGCGACTCTCATGGACCTCAGACACCAGGTGACCAGGGTCTGGGCACTCGGTCTCAGCCCCCACTCAACAGCCAGTGCCCCTCCCCCAGGGACGGGGACGGGACCACCAGCCCTTACAGGCAGTTCCCGCACAAGCCCAGCACCCCAGACATGATCCTTCTTCTACCCTTAGAGTGGCCAGTGCTAAATACAGATACTGAATGATACCCTGATACTAAAAAGAAAACGTTACTCATAGCAGCCCACGTGCATTGAGGCTTCTGCAAAGATTCGCTCATTCAGTATGTATGCCCACAGCTCTTTGAAGTGGACATGTTCATTACCCAAACAATCAGAGGCCCAGAAGGATTAAATGAGATTAAAGGAGAGGCTCAAGGTCACCCAGCTAGTAAGCACTGGAGTGGAGATTTGAACCAGGCGGTCTAAGGAACCTTGACCTGTTGGCCACTGAACCCCACTGCCGGCGGGTGTGAAGGTGGGCTCTTGAGCAGGGAGAATAGTGTTCAAATTCCACCCGGGACCCCTGTCAGGACCACCTGCTTCACCTCTCCGAGCATCAGTCTCCTCATCTGCAAAGTGGGATTGTGATTTCCCCTCCCACACTAGGAAGAGCGGAGGTGGCCGGCACATAGTAGGTCTCAGGAAATGGTGGCTTGCACTGTCACCCCTGCTCTGGAAGAGCTTCAGCAGAGAGGGGCCTGGCTGTGCCCCCAGGGCCACAGCGGAACCCCTTGAAGCCTTCCACACTCCGCCCTGAGGCATTTCTCCAACCTCAGCACCACCTGGGCTTTTTGCTGAATGAATCCTATATTCTGACTCGGTCGATGTTTGCCAAGTCACTCATTGCTTTGTATTCGTCTTCATTAGAAGAAAGTTTCCTTGACTGAAACAAACGGAGTAAAAGAGGAGAGATCCAGCTAAATTTGATAAATGGCCTGAGTGGGAGTGCTGGTTCTTACGGAGTCCAAAAGGTGCACATCTGGCTGGGCCCCACTGCCTCCCGGAACAATTATCCCCGCAGATGATGGATGGCTCCTCTCACTGGCGCCGCTCAGCAGGGCGTGACACCTCGTTAGGAGGCTCTCGCTGCCCATGGCCCCCACCGCCCATGGCCCCCACCCTGCCCACCGCCTCTGACTGCTTCTCCGAGGGGAGCCGGGGCCGCATCTGGGCATGCCCGCAGCACACTCCTGGGGTTCCGGGATTAGGCACCCGCACAAATGCTGCTGCTGTGAGCAGCTTGCCAAGCCCCGGACTTTGTCATTCAGGGCCAGGCTCCCCCTTTACTCCATCTGTTCAGCACCCCCTGGATCTGAATGTTTTCCTTCCCAGCCTGAGCAAACTGGTAAACACCCTGTGCTTCCTCCCCCTCGCCCCACTGTGAACTATCCCCTCCATCTCAACCTCTACTCTCAGAATAGCCTGGCCTGGAACCCTCAAAAAACCTGGAGCTGAAATTTCTTCCCTGGGAAAGCCCAGGGACAGAGGGCGAGGTCTGGGAGCAGTAGGGCTCTGTACTGGCAACAACTGAGAGGGGCAGTTGAAAGAAGGCACAGTGACCTTTGGAGGCAGGGAAAGGGCAGTTTTCCTGTTCCCTGAGGCCTCCCAGTGGTGCGTTCATTCTCTGCCCTTGGCTTCCCCAAGCCGGGTTCAAAAGCTGAATGCCCTGGGCTGCCCCAAACAGATGCACAGGCTGGGCACTGAACAAAGACAATGAGTAGATGGGCGAGCAAGGGTGGAATCAGTCCACTCTAGCAGGGGAGCCTGGGACCCAGGTGTTGCCTAGGTCTGCCCAGAGGAAAGAATGCTGCTTTGTGATTTCACAATGCCATCACTCACAGACTTGCGATCACCTCTCCCAAGACTAAAACTTCTCCTGTCCTTCCTTGTGGCGGGAAGCCCAGCTTCCAGGAGAAAGACATTGAGGGATAAAGAAAGGAAGATGCCAGCTCAGCTGACACTTCTCGGGAGCCTGGATCTGAGACCCGAGTGGATCTCTAACTGTCTATGCAGGGCGAGAGGCAAAGGAGAGGACGGGAGAGCAAGCCTGTCTCAGGGCTGTTCCTGCATGAACACGTGCAGGTTTCACTATGCCTGGCGGATCACCAGGCGGAGCTGGGAAGGCGCCAGAGAGACTAGAAGGGGATAAAGGTCCCTCAGACACCCCACGGCACCACCACTCCCCCTGAGTCCCCCAGATGAGGGCAGACCCCAGTACGCTCCCCATGCTCCCCACCGCACTGATGATGGCTATAATCTTGTACTCGGGTCTGTGATTTCTCCAAGAAGGAAGGGAGACTATGTTTGACTTTGTGGCTCACGGTTGTGTTCCCAACACCTAGCAGATAATAGGTACCCAATAAATTGAGGAAGGAAGGGAGAGAGAGATGGCGACTGGGTCTCTGTGGGGTAAGTGCGTGGTGGGGCTGATGGCCAAGCTCTGGAAAGATCCACACAGAACTAAGGCTGAGAGGAAGAACAAAGACTGATCGCTCAGTTCCTCCCACATATCTCCTTCCTACCTTCCAATAGCTCTAAGACTCTGACCCAATTCCCACACTCCCCAGCTTGCCTCCAACTGCCCACCACACACACACACACACACACACACACACACACACACACACGGATGTTCCACCTGCACAACTTCCCAGCCAAATGCAAAATCCCTCATTGATTTTTTTGCATTATTTATTCAAGAAGCATTGACTGGGTGCTACTGGGTGCCAGGACCCCAGGCACTGGAGACAGACCAGTGAACAGGACTCCCCAGCCCTGTCTCTGCACAGCCCAGCAAGAGAGAAATAAGCCCGTGGTGATGACAGAGCAGGTACTGAGTGCCCCGATGGGGAAACACAGAGGAGCTAGGCACAGAAGGAGGCCACAAAGCCAGAAGAGGCCAGGAAAGATGTCCAAGCTGTGATCTGGAGAGTGAAGAAGGGATAAGCCGTTCTGGGAGCTGCGAGAGGCTGCTAGGGACACAATAAGACCTGCCAAGGCCTGGAGGTGTGAGGGCCATGGCGCATCTCGGGAATGAAAGAATCTTCTGGTTTGCAGCCCCTCTTCTTAGCCTAGAACAGTGTCATGACTCCTGGTTCTGTGCTTGGGACCGGCCGTGGGGCCCTAACTCCTCCTACCCCTCCACTCACCTTACCCTCCCCCCAAAAATCCAACCATGGATCTGCCTCAGGCTCTTTGATCAAGGAGAACATTCTCTTTTTTTCTCTCCTTTCTTTTGCTCAAGTTTTCAAAACAGCTGAGAACAAAGCAAGAGATAGAGAGATAGGGAGAAAGAGGCAGAGACAAGGACACGAGATAAGAGCCACCTAGAGAAAGTCACCTAGGAACAGAATGAGAAGACCCCAAACCTGCTCTCCCTGACCTCTGCCCCTCTGCTCTCCACACCCGCTGAGTGCCCCTCTGGGCTTCTCTTTCACTCCCATGGGTTTTAATGTCTCCAGACAGGGAAAAGGAAGGAGCCAAGATGGCGGGCTTTCCCTCAGGCTCAGACCATGAGGGGCAAATCCTTCCTGGACAGTAGAGGGAAGGGCATTATTTTCATTCCTTCCTTACAACACTCACCTCCTCTTGGTCCAATCTTCTCCATACACTAACAAGAAAAAGCCTTCACCTCAAAGGCCCTGAGCCACCCTAGGCAAGATGGTCTTCCTCTCTGGGCTTCCAGGTTCCTCCCCCATCAATGCAGCTTGGGCAGCTATGCAACTCACTGGTTTAAGGGGCAAAATGAGGCAGGGAGAAGAGGGAAGGTAGGAACACACATCCCCCAAAGGACGCAGTGCCAGGACCCCACGAACGTGATGGCAATAGCCCCTCTCTGTAGCCGGGCCTGGGTTGTATCCCCCATTTCACAGCCGTGAAGGGGTCGGAGGAATTCACAGGGCTAATGCAACATGGCCGTTAGACTCCTCCCACACGCTCTGGAAGCCAAAGGTTCTCAGGGACCCCTGGCCTACACCCGTAAGCTGAACTGAACCCACTCCATCTGCTTCGGCAGCCTAAGGGGTCACCAAACCTCTCAGGCCTCCTTCCTTCTCATCTGTAAAATAGGCATCTCTTGAAGGTACAAACTCGAATGCTTTCCAGTCATGGAACTGCCACAGAACCCTCTCTGCAAACCCGGCCACATGCATATCCATGTCCCCACCTCCCCAAGGCAAAAACCCAGACTCAGAGAGGCTGAGTTCCCTGCTCCAGACCACACGACCAGCAGCTGCCAGAACCCGGCCTTGAACCCAGATGCGTCTGGCCCCACAGCTCATTGACTTGTTTTCCAAGTGTCTGGAGGAACCTGTGTGGCTCCAACCAGAGCAAATCTTCACCTTGCTGGGTAGAGTTACTAGCTGGTGGTGGCCCCAGCCCCACTGGGAGCTGGCTTGAAGAGCGACCTTAAAGTTCAGAAGAATTTAATTTCCTTCATGAAAGGGCTTGGAGGTGGGGCAGGAGGGGCCAAATCAAAAGCCGGCTTTGGAGAAGGCAGGAATCCAAAAACGCAGCTCCCTCCCTGGGCCCCAGGGATCTGCTTTCAGAACATTGTGTTTCCTAAGCTGACATGAAGGAGGGGCTTTGTTTAAGTAAGCGATCAGATCTCAGGGCCTGGGGGGGGGGGGGTAGGGAAAGGGCAAGGAGCTGGAACTTTCCTTTTGTCATCTAAAATCTAAGACAGAGGCCAAAGAGAACAGCAAGGTGCCCCAGGGACACTGGGAGAGCCTGACTTGGTCTCGGTAACATCTTGCTCCCATGGAAACTTGGGCTAGGGCATGGAGTGTCCCACAAGGGACGTCACAGCCAGAACCTGCAGGTCCCAGCCAGAAACCAGACAGTGGTGCCATTTGGGGGGTCCACCCAGGGGTTTTCCCTTATGCCCCTGAGCTCTTGGGGACACTTTGGGGTCGTATTGAGGTATGTGATATGGCTCATGGGTGCTCATGGAGAGTCCTGCCATCAGCAGGTCCCAAAGCAGTCAGTTGTGAAGAGCTCGTGGTGACACTATGATCACAACCGGGGACCGTGGAGTGACATTCTGGTTTCCTAGGGCGGCCCTGACCGCCTCCCACAAACTAGGTAGCTGAAAGCAACAGAAATCTGTTCTCTTCCGGTGCCAGAGCCTGGAACCTGAGGTCAGGCTGTTGGCAGGACTCTGCTCCCAGGAAGCCTCCAGAGGACTGTCTGCCTCTCTCTTAGGGGCTGGTGCTGCCAGCCACCCTTGTGCTCTGTGGCTTGTAGACGCATCGCTGGGCCTCTGCCACTGCCACTGTGACGTGGCACTCTCCTGTCTCTCTGTGTCTCCTCTCCTGTGCTTATAAGGACACTGGTCATACTAGCTTAGCAACCTTGTTTTAATGACTTTATTTTAACTTGATTACATCTTCAAAGACCCTACTTCTAAATAAGGTGACCTCCACAGGTAGAGGGGCTAGGATTTCAACATCTTTTTAGGGGGGGGGGGACAGCCCATAACTGTGACCCTCACCCCACTGGACGTCTACTCTTCTCAGGCACCTAAAGTTACACATTAGCATAGCTGGAACCCATCCGTCTTCGGCTGGCTGCTGTTTGGGGGCCTCAGTTTCCTTTAGCTCCGTCCACTGCAGTGACTTCCCACTACTTTGATTCCAGGCCTAACCCTCTATTTCCCTGGGTAAAACCCTTGGAGAGCAGTTACACGGAAATCCACAACCACCAGGCCCTCTGGGACCCCCATCCGGCAACACCGCACTCCGTGTGTTTCTCCGACGCACTAGGCTCTTCCCCACCTCAGAGCCATTGCCTCTGCTGGTCCTCCTTCCTGGTGCACTCCTCTCCCCTGGCTCTCCCCTGGCTCTTCCCAGGGCTGGGCTGCGCCGGGCTCAGCTCAGAGAGCGGCCTTCCCCCACCTCCCACCCCCCACTCCAGCTAAAGTGTCCCCATCTTCGTCTCCAGTCTTGCAGGAGCGCCACAGAACTTACCACCATCTGAAATCACCTTCTTTGGTTATTTCCTTAACTGTTTCATGTCTGGCTTTCCCAACCAGCATGTCAGCTTTCTGAGGGCAGGGACCTTACCCGTCACTCACTCTGGATGCTCAATGCCTAGCGCAGGTGGGACATACAGTAGGTGTGAGTGAGTGAGTGAGTGAACAGATCCATAGCTGGCATGGAGGGAGCTCACTCCTTCATTCCATGTGTGTGTCCTGAGCATCCGCTCTGAGCCAGATGCTGCGTGAGGCCTGAGGCAGTCACAGTCTGCTCAGGGAGACAGAGAATACAGGCCACAGTGACTGACCGACAGGAATTAGGAAAAGGCATTCTTCCTTCCCCACAGGGCTTCACCATCAGCTGCCAGAAAATCAGAAATTCAAAGTATGCTATCCACAAGTGACTATGCTGAGATGCCAACATGGACACGTCCCCATGGACCAGCAGCCCCCTTCCTGATGTCCTAACATCCCCCGCCCCAGAAGCCCCTCTACCCCCAACAGCCCCGGAGTGGAGGAAGGAGAAACAAGATCTCAAAACGATAGCGAGGTGTCTGCCAACCCGCAGGTTCAGGACTTGAGCGGCCCGGCCGGGCATTCCACAAAGCGATCAGGAACTTTCGCCCTTACGCTGATGCTGCTGCGAACTTCCTCTCTCTGTCTCAGGGGACCCAGTGTCTCTCAGCTGTGGACCCATAAGTGGGATCACTAAGTCCAGGGGGCACATGCGTGCTCACCCACAAGGGAGGCAAACTTCACCTCTACACTCTTAGGGTCTCTGGCTGGGCCTGAGAATTAAATCAACCTAAGGAGATTTAAGTAGGAGATTTTAATAGGAGAAAAGCTTATAGATTCTCACAGGTACATGAGAGTCCCCATAAAAAAACAAAGCCCCAAAAGCAGAGAGACCCAATGCTTCTATACCAAGTTGAACAAAAAATAGCAATTGTGGGAAAGTGGCTGAAACATATGGAGAGATTAAAGGAAGTCAAGGGTTATCTTAACAAGATCTGTTTGTATAGATCTCTCTCGGCTCCGTCCCGTCTCTGGTGATAAAAATGTTTCTCTCCTCCTGGTATAGGGAAGGCATCTTTGACACTGGTGTCTTATCTCCTGCTTTCAACAAGACGAGGCGGGGGCAGGGCACCCTTCTTGGACCCGCTGTTTTTCAAGTGTCTTTATCTCAAAATAATCCTTATGCCAAAGTGGCACAGTTTGGGGTCACCTACGTGGCCGCCCTTCACACCTTTTCTGGATAAAGCCACACTGGTTACCGCAAATCACACACCCACAGGCATTGTACCAGTGTTCAACTGCCCCACATCTTTGCCACATTTTCTATTTTCATGCTTTTTCATTTTTGTGACCCTGATGGATAGATACTGGTGTCTCATTGTGGTTTTGCTTTCCTTCTTTTTAGAATTAAAAAAAAAAGCAGATTTGATTTAAAAGATATATTTAGAAACCTATCAAATGTTTTCAAGCACTCATGGAGTATTGACAAATGTTGACCACATTTTAGGATGCTGAACAAATCCAGATACCAAAGCACCGGTTGGTATCCTACACATCACGATATGTAGGTCAACAACATAATTAAAGGGCAATAACAAACAAACAAACAAAACTAAAATAGATTTGGAAGCTGGGAAACACTTCTAGATTGATCAAAGAAGAGATTAAGAAAATCTTCAGGGGCGCCTGGGTGGCTCAGTCAGTTTAGAGTCTGGCTTCGGCTCAGGTCATGATCTCACGGTTCGTGGGTTCGAGCCCCGTGTCGGGCTCTGTGCTGACAGCTAGCTCAGAGCCTGGAGCCTGCTTCAGATTCTGTGTCTCCCTCTCTCTCAGACCTTCCCCTGCTTACGCTATCTCTCTCTGTCTCTCAAAAATAAATTAAAAAACATTAAAAAAACTTTTTTTAAAGAAAAAAAAGGAAAATCTTTAGACCTGATACAGGTCATGAAGATACTGTATATCAAAACACAGCTAGCCCAGTATTTAAGGAGAAATGTATAGCCCTAAGAGTGATAGAAAAGAAGGCTGAGGGGCACCTGGGTGGCTTAGTCGGTTGAGCATCCGGCTTTGGCTCAGGTCATGATCTCATGGTTCATGGGTTCGAGCCCCGTGTCGGGCTCTGTGCTGACAGCCAGCTCAGAGCCTGGAGGCTGCTTCTGAGTCTGTACGTCCCTCTCTCTCTGACCTTCCCCTGCTCCTGCTGTCTCTGTCTCTCAAAAATAAATTTAAAACAAAATTGGAAAAGAAGGCTGAGATTTAATGAGTCAAACATCAAAGTTAAGAAGTTGGTGAAAGGACAGCAGAACCAGTCCAAAAAACATAGAAGCAACTAGAAAATAAAAATAAGAGCAGAAATGAAAGAAGCGAAAAACAAATATACGATAACAGATCAGAATGGCTCAAAGTTGGTTCTTTGAAGAAGAAAGCAGAAAATCACGGCTGACTTTATGCCTGTAAAATTTCAAACTCTCTAGAAACACCTGGAAAACATTGCTGAACAACTGGCCTCAGGAGAAATAAGCAAACTGAGTAGTTAGTAACACTTCAAGAAATTGAGCCATGGGTTAATCTTCCCATAAAGAAACCATCAGACCATCAGTGAGTTCTATTAAGCTTTAAAGAAATTCATCAGTTTGGTTTTATACTCCGTCTTCTAAACAACAGAAAATGAGAGGACACTTCCCACCTTGTTTTATGATAAAATAACTTTTTGGGGTTTTTTTCCAAAGGTTTTATTTTTAAATAATCTCTACACCCAACGTGGGGCTCGAACTCACAACCCTGAGATCAAGAGTCACATGCTGTATTGAGAGGCAGCCAGGCACTCCTATGATAAAATAACTGTGATATCAAAATTAAACAGGGACAGTGAAAAAAGAAAATTACAGTCCAATCCACTCATGAATATTGGTGCAAAAAAATTCTAGGCAGGACTCCCAGATTCCACAGCCTGGAGGCACTGGAATTATTTTTAGCCTGCGTACTACAAACATCTCTCTGTGAGTGTCGTCTGACTCACAGACAGTCAGCTAAGAGGTTCAGCTTGAAATGGCCCTGGGCTTCCCTCTGATTCTTGCCATTCCAGAGCCAGCCAGGTGAGTGGAAAGTTCCAGTGGCATTTTTTTCCAGGGATGTCTCACCAGGCTCAGCCAGGTTAATACTGGAGAGAGGGAGAGACTTCATGGGCCCAGTCCTGCCCACTGGCACTGTGGTCTGCGGGCACCCCTCTGTCTGCCCCCGGCCTGCTATGTCTGCAGCCAGGAGCCTCGAGGCTGCCCCCCTGGGAGCCCCGGCCTGCAGGGGCCACGAGGCCAGCAAGAGCTGAGCCAGAAAGCTCTCTGTGACAGGCGTGACACGTAGCCCTCAGACCGGCCGTAAGGGCTAAAGTTTCCTGCCTCTGCCTCCTGCCCAGCGAAGGTTCCACCATCCCAGAGAGAGGATCCGACAGTCATGGGAGGCTGAGCTCCTTGGGAGGGCTGGGTAGAGACAGTCCCCTCCAGAGATCAGGACCTCCCCCTGCTTCCCCCATCCACTCACAGGGAGGTAGTGGCCCTGGGGCACCCACCCCTAGGGAGGGGGGCATTTTTTCATGTCCATCCCTTCTTCGAGGGTACATAGTATTCCCTGATACAGGTGTGTCACAATTTGCTTGAACGATCTTTGATTTGAGAGTATTTAAGCATTGTTTCATTCTTCCACACGCTGATAGATACATTTTGGTGCACATCCTGTGTCCTTTTCTTGGGACGAATTCCACATTTAGGCTCCTGGGTGGGTTTCTATGAAGTTGGATGCAAAACGCTGTGTATACGTGAGGACAGACAGACTTTCCGACTAGGGGGAGCGTAGCCATCAGACCCTTCCGGGAGTTTTTTCCCACAGTCAAGAACCACCACCCACATGGTGTGACCTGTCTCCCGGCCTCCTCATTCTCCTACAGAGCAGTTTGGCAGCTTGGGCCACAGGGTTTCTGACAACTCCGTTTCAAGGAAATAATCATTTCCCATTTAGTTCATCACGTACCAGGTGCCACCCGAGTACTTTACACAGCCCCATCTTACAACAACCCCGTGGAGTGGGTACTGCGGTCACCCCCGTTTTACAGACCGGAAACGGAGCTCCGAGAGGTCAGGTGTCTTGGCCAAGTCACACAGTAGGTCAGTAAGGACCCTAGGAAGCAGACCCAGGCGGCCGCCCCAGAGCCCACTGTCTGAGCCACACACTTGCCTGAGCATCACCGCCCAGGGCCGCGGGGGGGCTGCCCAGAGCCCGGGAATCAAGCCCTGAAGCAGCAGTTCCCCTGGTCTACTCCATCGAGTCCTCAAGGCTCTCTGGGCTGAGCTTATGTCTGGGTCCCGCCTAAAACCGGCACGGCAGGAAGTCACAAGTGCCTGCGGACTGAAGGAGCCTTTGGGGCAGGTGAGTGTCCCGTTAGGAGCGCCGGCATCTCAGAAAGCAGAGCGGCACTCAGAGCCCTGTCTCTGGGAGGACAAGGCTGGTTGTCAAAATCCTGCTGATTCCAGATTGGGAGGGGGAAGTAGAGAGGGTGAAGAGGGGCTTTTGGGCAGGACCCCCTCTTTCCTGCCACCTCCTTTCACCCTGGGGCTCATGTCTGCAGCCATCCAGACCGAGGACAGCAGCCTCTGGCACAGAGCAGCCAACTCCAAATGTGGGGAGGAAGGTGGGGGTTTCCTGGAACTAAACCAGCCACGGCCCTGCCCACCACTCGGGGTGGGGGGGAAGGAAGGTGGCCTTTGGAAATTCAGCAAGTCCCCTGGGAATAACATCAGTGAGAAAGTTATTAGCCGCTGAATTTACTGAGCACTTACTATGCCCCACACCTCTGCTACCACACCCAGCTCCAGCCTCTACCAACACTTTGATTATCCCCACTTTCCAGGTGAGATACTGAGGCTTGGAGAAGTTAGACAGGTGACAAAGCTAAGAGGTGTCGGAGTAGGAATCTATACAAAATCCGTCTGACCCCAGAGCCCCCAGCCTTCCCCTCCCCTCAGCAAACCCAGGAAACTTAAAGTCCCAAATTTGGGCGTCTGCTACCAGCAGTGAGCTCCCCAGGGGCAGAGACTGGGCTTTCCTCGTCCCTACAGGCTGAGCCTCAGGGATGAGGGATCCCGCACAGGACAAATCTGGCATAAAGTCCCTGTCTGCCACCTGCCAGCTTGTGGCCCTGGGAAAGTTCCCTGAAATCTCTGAGCCTCGGTCTCCTCACCTGTGTGTGGGAGCTGATGAGGCTCATTTACTCTGGTGGACGTAAGCAGCAAATGGAATTGATTCAGCACAGCGCTCCCCCGATACATGGAAGTGGTCGTCATTAATGCTCTTGTTATTTCCATCCTGCAAGTGACTCAGCTGTGTCCTCAGGTTCATTACCAACCAGAGTCTCTGAGAGGGAATGGTCTCAGGCTGCCTAGCCTCCACTCGGAATAGTAATGATGTAACTTTCCGACCGGCAGCTACATGTATTGACTGTACATTGTGCTCCAGGCACCCCCCTACATGTCAACTGGTCAACACACAGCCCCGGGGAGGGAGCAGGGAGGACAATCAGAGGTCCACACGCCATGCCCAGGCCAGCCCCTCTGGGCACAGATGTCCCCACCAGCAGATTGCAGGCCCCAGCTGCATCCACGTCTGAGACCAGCAAAATGATTTTCCCTCCTCACCAACCCGTCAGGTGCTTCTGAGTGAGGCCCCAGGGTCGGGGTTGTTTCCAGAGGGCTGGACATACAAAAAGAAGATGTAGGGAGTGTGGGGGAAAGCTGCCAAGCCCCCCAGTGCCTAGGGCGGTGCTCAATAATGTTTGTTGACTGACTAATATTTAATGTAATCTAAGTGAGAATTCCATTTTCAAAGCACAGTGACTCAGGTATTGGGCTCTGCCAACCATATTTTAAATGCATGCATGGAAAGAAAGACTGGAAGGATATATACCAAAGGTTAATCCTGATTATCTTAACTGGGGAGAGAAAATGGGGAATATAATGGTCATTTTTGTGTGGAGGTTGTGTTGGGGTTTTGGGGTTTTTGGGTTTTTTTTTTGCACTTGCTAAATTGTCTACAATGAGCAAGTGTTAATTTTATGCTCAGAAGAAAATACACTTTTCTGTGAGGTTAGGACTCATTCAGTTTTATGGAAGAAGAAATCGAGGCCCAGAGGGGTTAAGCCATTTGCCTAAGGCCACACAGCAGGATGAGGATGGTTGGGACAGATCCAGGTCTGCGATCCCATCCCCTGCACCCTTTGAGAATTCAAGCCTCAGGACGGGGGCATCTCCAGCCCCTGCCTGGTGAGGTCTCATTTCCCCTTTTTCCATCATCGTACCCTGAAAACACCCCCACCTCAATGCTGCCTGCTCCCCTTACTCCTGAGAGAGCCCCCCGACAGAACTAGGGATCTCTGCGGACCTCGGGAAGGTGGTCAAAGGGAAGAAATACATATAAGCCCGCATTCCAGCTTCACAGACTTGCTGCCTATTCATAAATAAAAGAATGCTCGGGCTATTTTGGGCACCTGTAATTTTCTACTTGAATAACCAGGGAAGTGGCTGCCTGCCCGGGCCTCTGCCCTGCTCACGGCGCCGGAACAGGGGAAATGTGATCTCCCCTGCGTAACGGGATCTGGGGCCAGGTCTCACTGCTGATTTCCTTGCCTTTGCCCCGTTCCAGAAAGCGCAGGTGTCCCCCATGCCACTTCCATGGGCGTCTGGGGAGGTAGAATCTGGGCCAGGTTTGGATGCTGGGACTAGGTGGTTCCTTCCAGATGCAGGAGGCAAATCCCAGCTCTGCCATACCAGCTGTGGGGCTTTGGGCAAGTGGCTCAACCTCCCTGAGCCCCAATTTCTTCATCTGTAAATTGGGGATACTTTTATCACCTTGCAGGTTTGGTACAGGTGAGGTACCCGGCTCTCAGGTTAATTGTTGTTATTTAAGGTCTGAAGAAGGAGCTGTTCTGGAAAGAGCCCCGCATAGGAGTCTCGGGCTGTCGTTTATTCTTTTGGTTGCAGGAGTCCAGAGTTAAGAGGGAAAGAAAAATGATTTATCAGTTCTTACAACTGAAGGTCTAGGAGTAATGGCTTCAGGCAAGGCTGGATCCAGGGTCTTAAATGGTCCTGGTCCCTCTCTTCCTCATGGTTCCACTTTCCTCTGGTTGACCTCATTCCTGGACCCCTCTCCCCTCATGGAAACTCCCAGCAGCGGCAGGCTTATATCATTCTTACAGCTGGAAGGGTATGAAGGCTGGAGGGGGAAACAGGTGTGGGGGGAAGGGTGACCTGTGACAAGAAGTCATGGAAGTTGAACGAGTAGGTTGAAATGTAGGACTGGAATATGGACAGAAAATCCTAGCCTTTACTCTGTGAGCCAAAGTTTTCCAATATGTCCCACAAGATTTTAATAGGTGTTAGATGAGCCAAAGGTTTCAGGACCAACGGACTGGGTGAAGCTCAATTAAACAGGTTTCATTCCCACATAGCCTCTACATGTTCGCACTCCCAGCCGCGAATCCAGGAGAGCTGTGGGCTGTGGCATTCCCCTAGGTGCAAGTCCCAATTCTACACTTTGGGAAGGGCCACCGTGGGTCGTATGGACTCGCTGAGTCAGTGGAGTGAGAGAATAAGACAGAAACATGTTCTGGGAAGAATAAAATGGAAGCCCCATAGGAGACAATGATAATCATCCCCGTGAAAGGGGACAGCAGCCAGAACAGGGGGCCAGTGGCAGGAACAGAACTAACGGTACAAGGTGAGAGATGGGATTAGGACCATAGGCGCCTTGGCTCCGAAGACGCGGCTGTTTTGGTGATGGTAACAGTGAAATTGAGTTTTGATTTTAGGTTTTCCGCTGAAAGAACAACGACAAACTACGGGCTCTGAAGTCTAGTCAACCCTTTCTCTTTTAAGTTTATTTACTTATTTTGAGAGAGACGGAGACAGCACGAGTGGGGGAGGGACAGAAAGAGAAAGAGGGAGGGAGAGAGAGAGAATCCAAGCAGGCTCCGCACTGTCAGACACAGAGCCTGATGTGGGGCTGGAACTCATGAAACTGAGATCATGGCCTGAGCTGAACCCAAGAGTCGGGGCCGCTTAACGGACTGAGCCACCCAGGCGCCCCTAGCACACTCTTTTCAGTAACTTGGCTCGTTTTGCTATTGGGGCAAGTTACTGCACCCCTGTGGATCTCCGTTCCCTTGCTTATTAAATGGGGATACGTAGCCCTTTTTCTTGGTGTCCTAGTAAACGTCCCAAGACAAATGGAGAGAGGGCATGCCCAGCTAGGAGGGGGACTTCCCTTTCCAGCCATAACGAAGGACCTGGTGCCAGACCAGCCCTCCCACCAGAAATAACACTTAAAGTCAGAGGCAGCTGTCTTCAAAGAGCAGTCAGTGGACCATAGGCACTGTGACCCTCAGGCTTGCATCCTAGGAGAGCCTCCCGGGCGTGGCACAGGGCAGCGGAGCTGAAACGGAATGCAACAGTCCCTCTGAGCTCAGGAGGCAGGGATCAGAGCTTGGCAATTGAGACAATAAAAAAGAAGGAATCTGTAGGTCAGGACACTGGAGAGGAGGGAGCTGCATAGCCAGAAGTCTATGGGGGGTCCCTCAGGACCCACAAGTCCTTGCCGAAAGGCTGGGCTGCGCGTGCCCAGCATGAAACCATCCCAGGTTTACCAGAGAGCAGCTGTTGGAGAGCTGCTGAGGGTGGAGAGCAAACTGCCACCCTGCAGGTCAAGCAGTGCTGACAGACGTTGGAGAGACCTTCACTGTAGGCTTTGAGCTGAGACACCGGAAAGGCTGTGCCCCCGAGGAGAGGACCATGCTCTAGAGTAAGGGTTCCTCTAGACCTGCCCTAACAAAGCCTCAAGCCAAAGCTTTCCATATCCTCAGAGGCCAGAGTTTAAAGGTGAGTCCCGCCAAGTTAGGGAAGCTTAGGAAATAGCTCCAGCTTTGCATGAATCTCCCATAATAAAGGATAAAATGAAGGGCCTGGGATTTCAAAAGGAGCAGCCAGTAATTGTGCTGCTTGCTTAAACAAAACAACACTCTTCAAAAGGAAACAGAATCCAGAGTCTCTATAACACATCACATACACACATACAACATCCAGTATACCATCAACATTTTCTAGACATGCAAAGAAACAGGAAAACACGATCTCTGGTCAAGCAGAAATGAACACAGCCAGGAGAAATGAATCCCAAGGTGGTCCAGAGGTCAGATTTAGCAGGTAAGACCTACTCGAGGCTTTGGCATAGAGTAGATGCCCAGTTAATGCCCGATGCTCATCTCCATTTGAGCAAAGTAATCATTTGTCCCCCAGAAGGCTTTGAAACCCAAGGATTAATAAAGAGAAATGCACCCAGTCCTCATATATGGAGTTCCTGCTGTCTTCACCATTAAGGGTTCAGAGACTGGGGGCGGGGGGGCCTGCATCATGTCATAATCAGACACAGATCATGACCCTGCCACTAGCTCACAGTGTGAGCTCTCGACTCCCTGTGCCTCAGTTTCTCCATTTACATAATGGGAAGGACAGGCAGGTCATCTCAAAAGGCTCTTTCTCTCCATGATTCTGAGTTTGTCTGGTCGAGGAGCTGATTTGAGGCAGGATACACTCTAAGCTGGAGCCTGGAAGAACCAGTTGGAAAAAGAAGTGGCTCCACATCTAATACCTTGGAGGAAACACAGGCCGGGATGTCTCTCCCCCAGCTATAATGAGCCTGCGCTCATTTTCCAAAGGAAACTTTCTTGAGAAATGTCTCCTAGCAACCAGCTCCACCAACATACAACCTTCAAGGACCTGTGCAGAAACACAAAGGCTTTTTGTGGCTCCCTTCTTCAAAAGCCCAGGTTGGAACTGCTTATCAGCGGAGATGTTAATGTGAAGCCGGAGAGCCAGTGGAGGGGCCCCTGGTGGGGCAGTGAAGTTAGCAGCAGTCTGGCTTCAGGGCTCAGAGCAAGCGCTTCATACCTAAGTTAAAAACCAGGCTCCATCTCTTATCAGCTGAGTAACCTTGGGCAAGTCATTCAACCTCTCTGAGCCAGTTTCCCCATCTGTAAAATGGGAATAATAATACGTAGGTCAGTGCAGGTCACATCCAGTCGCCAGGTACTGTGAGCGCTGGCAGCTAACCGCTGCACCCTTAGAACGACTGGCCGATGGAAGGTGCCTCACCCAGAGGTATTTGGGAGGTTGACCCCATCTGCCTGGTTATCCCTTCCCATTGTCCTACCAATGACAATGACAATTAATGTAGAGGGATAAAAGGCCAGTCCTCTTGCCTCAAAGCAGGACAACATACTATGTACAGTCCAGACCTCCTCATGGGGTCAGACTGAGACTAGACTTCAGCTGCACCCCCGTCTCTGCTGAATTTCCCCTGGCCCATCCTTCTTCCCTCCCTTCCTTCTTCACAGAGACTTCTTGGAAAAGCCCTCCCTCAATAAAACACTTGCACCAAGTCCCCATTCCAGGCCCTCGTAGGAAATCCAAAGACATGAGAGTATCCACATCTCTAATGAAAGAATACACGTGAAGTACCAGCCGACGCCTGGCACGCAGTGTGTGCCCAATAAATGGACATCATTATCCTCTTCCTCCTCGTTATTATTTTTTTAATGTTTATTTATTTTTGAGAGAGAGAGAGATACACAGAGTGTGAGCAGGGGAGGGACAGAGAGAGGGAGACACAGAATCTGAAGCAGACTCCAGGCTCTGAGCCGTCAGCACAGAGCCCAACAGGGGCCTCGAACCCACCAACCACTGTGAAATCATGACCTGAGACGAAGTCAGATGTTTAACAGACTGAGCCACCCAGGCGCCCCTCCTCCTCATTATTCTTATTGTAATTAAAGACAGTCCTGGGGTCAGAGAGGGATTCTGAAGTGGACAAGAGCTGCGGACTATCTTGGTGAGAGGCGATAGTTGCACTTTGACTGGCTAACACAGTTGAGACAAATTTACCAGCTTTCTTTGCTGATTAATTAATAAATTAAATAATAAGTATTAATAAATTAATATTGACACATAATCTTTCCTATTATAAAAACAATACAAGCTCATTGCCAAGAAATGAATAAACCCCTCAGGAAATGCAGAGAATGACAAAGATGAATGTAATCCTTGAGCATGTATCTTTGTGCATATGCTCAGTTATTTCCTGAAAACAAACTCCTAGAAAAGGAAAAGTACAGATATGGGGAGGCGTCCATGTCCCTGCAGGATGAGGGTACTGTCAACACTCCCTCCAGAGGAGCACCAGGGTGTCCATGTCCCCACACCAGGTACCCCAACAGTCTCTTATGCTAGGTATCTTTTTTTTTTTTTTTTTTTTTTGCCAATCTGATAGGTAAAAAATAATACTACATTGTTGCTTCAGTGTGCATTTCTGGGAGGCCAAGTATCTTTTCTTACACTGTGGGCTGTCTGGATTTCGTCTGCTCAGAGTCATCATTGTCCAGTCCTTGGTAGGGCCCTTCTGGGTGTCTCCTGGCTTTCTGCGCCCCCCAGATCCACAGGCTCAGCGGCTTCCCCAGAGTGTCAGTTTGGCAGCAAAACCCTGCTTCCTACGGGATTGGTCGCCCAGGAAGGCAGAGTTTTTGCCCTCAGGCTCCAGCAGCCAGCCAGAGGAGGGAGAGGGGATTAGTGGGGATCCAGTTCCCAGACTTCCGGGTGCCCCTCTCCAAGTCCCCTCTCTTGCCCTGTCCATGACCTTACATCACAGAGACCTGAGAAGCTAGATCTACTTAAAGAAAACATTTCTCCAAAATTCCAAACCTACCCAGCAAATACATTCCAGGGGTGATTATTAGCATGGCTTAAGGAGTCTTTTCAGAAGAAACTACTAGAACTCTCCTTTTCAAGTCCAGTGCTCCTGAAGGGTTTAAAATGAGATTTTACATATGCCGAGGTCTATCATAGTTGAAAATATCCCAACCATTGACCCAGGGATTCCATTGGTAAGAATTTTCCCTCTGGAGGGAGCACTTACCCATATACAGAAAGACTTGTGTAAAGTACTTATTGAAATATAGCTCACAATAACAAAATAAATGCTAACAACCTAAATGTCCATCCATAAGGACCTGCAAACTAAGTTACGAATGACATTTACCAGGAAACTTTGTGCAGACAGTGGAATAATGCTGTGGATCTGAATTACACATGTGGAAAGACGCCTTGAAGGTATCATAAAGTGATAAAAGCAAGTTAGGGAATAGTACATTTCGTGTGATCCCTTTTGCATTTTTCAAAAGGAAAGATCAGAATTGTTCTAGATGTTTATGAAAGTAGAAACAATTCCTGGATAAGCACATAAGAAACTACTTACAATGGTTTCATTGGGGAGGTGGGTTTGGGGTTAAAGTATTGGGGATTTTTAGGTCCCACTTTATACCCATCTGCATTATTTAAATTATTAGCATGAATATACTTTACCATTATGTAATGAAAAACCTTACAAGTGAGCCTGTGATCAAAAATTGTGATAATAGTATGACTGTTAAATAGCCTATTGAATGTCGTATATGTGCCAGGCACTAAGTATTCTCTCATTTAATATTAAAACAAGCCCTATTCTGATACCCATTTAATACATGAGGAAACTGAGTCTTAGGTTAAGAGGTTTGTTAGGGCCACTTCTTTTTTTCCTATAATTTATTTATTTCTTATAATTTACATCCAAGTTAATTAGCACGTGGTACAACAATGATTTCAGGAGTAGATTCCTTAAGCCCCTTACCCGTTTAGCCCATCCCTTCTCCCACAACCCTTCCGGCAACCCTCTGTTTGTTCTCTATATCTAAGAGTCTCTTATGTTTTGTCCCCCTCCCTGTTTTTATATTATTTTTGCTTCCCTTCTCTGTGTTCATCTGTTTTGTATCTTAAAGTCCTCATATAAGTGAGGTCATATGATATTTGTCTTTCTCTAACTGACTAATTTCACTTAACATAATACCCTCTATCTAGTTCCATCCATGTAGTTGCAGACGGCAAGATTTCATTCTTTTTTATTGTGTGACAGCCACTTCTGATTACAAAGCTTTGGCTCTTGCTGCAGAGCATGGCTCTGGTGCCTGAAAAGAGACCTAGCTGTGTATGGGCTTCGTGAGGACCACCAGGAATGGGACCCTCCTGGTGGGCTGGCTGGCTTCCCGCTTGTCACCTGCACCCAACAGTTTTTCTCCTTCTCCTCCTCTGACTCTAAAGGTGCACTGTCCAACCCACGCTGCTTAAATTAATGAAAACTAAATAAGACTAAAATTTCTGTTCCACAGAAGCATGAGCCACATTTCAAGTGCTAAATAGCCACTTGTGGCTAGTGGATACCATATCATCAGCACAGATAGCAAACGTTTCCATCACTGCAGAACATTCTATTGGATAGAATTGCCTTATCACAGCATTAGAGCCAGGCAGACCTGGGCTCACCCTGTTCCTTCACTTACTAACAGGGCTAACTGAGCAAGTTATTTAACCTTTCTGAGCCTCAGTATTCTCATCTATAAAATGGGACACCAATATGCCTACCTCACTGGACTGTTACAGGGATTGCTTGTGATCATGCCTGTTGCAGGGATTAGCCCAATACCTGTCACACAGACAGTTTAAAGGGTAGCAAGGAGGGTAGGACTCTGCAGTCAGACAATTTCATGACCTTGGGCATGTCACATCACTGTTCTGAGCTCCAGCCTCCTGGGGTGAATGGCACCTATCCTGAAAGTCTGCTGTGAGCATTAGAACATACAGTTGGTGCTCAGAGAGGGTCAAGTACCATTTCCCCTTTCTTAAAGGGCATTTCCTCTGTCAGACAAAGACATAAGACCCAGAAGTAAAACATTCCAGAAGAAACCCAGAAGGTCTATGTACCAACAAAAGGAGGTACAACTTCCAAATAAAGTGATTATGGGATGCTGTTTGTCACCTATCAGACTGGGGGAGGGAAGAAATAGTGTGAATATTTTATTGAAGAATAACATACTCACAGAAAAATGTACCTACCATAAGTATACCACTCAATGAATTTTGAAAAACTGAAAAATATCTGTGTAGACACTACTGAGATCAAGAAACAGAACATCAATAGCACCTCAAAAGCCCCCTCATGCCCTTTCCCAACCACAAAACAGTAACCACTAATACCATAGATTCATTTTCAGTAGACAAACTTAAAGATTCATAACACCCAGAGTTAGTGAGGGTGTAGACAACCCAGTAATCTGAGACACTGACGGTGGGCGAGTGAAATGGTACAGCCCTTCTGGAGGGTGATTTGGTAGCACCTGCTCAAATTTAGCATTGGCCTGGCATTCACACTTCAGTGTCTGCCCCAGAGAAACAGCCACAGCCCACACAGAGAGGCAAACACAGGGATGTTTGGAGCAGAAGTATTTGTAATGGTGAGAAATCAAAAACAACTTACATATCCAACTAAAGGGGATTTCTTGGTGGAAAAAAAAACAACTGTGGGGATCACCCTGTATTATACACTGCAGTGGATCAAAAGAGAGAAGAGGATCTACGTGTATTGACCATAGAAATATCTAGAAGACATATGATAGATTTTCAAAAGCATTCTGTAGAAAAATGACCAAAACAGACACACATGGCATCAAAAAAAGCAATATAACTCTAGGGAAGAGGTTAGACGGGGCTTGAGAAGGGACAGTGAGGAGAAATGCTACTTTCAAATTTATGTGCAATTAGGTTGTTCCAAATGTTTAAGTATATTAAGAGCTTTCAAGGATAATTGAGCAGCCCAGCACCAAGTCCAGGCCAGGAGAGGAAGGCTCCTCTGGCTGCTGGATGGGGTGGCTTGTGGCCCAATGCCCCAGCCTGGGTTCCGGGAGGGGCAGAGTTCCAGGCCTCTGAGGCCTCGGGGCTGAAATGAATGGAGCAGTGAGAAGACCCTGGAGACCGGAACTGGGGAGGCTTCCTTTGATGGAAGACAGTGCCCTGGTTACCGCACTCAGCTAGAACCCAACACCAGCGTGATGTGAGCGGACCCCTGGGAAGGAGCGAGTCCCAGGGTTTGGTGCTGTCCAAGCAGTGCCCGGCACTTTAAAGGAAGGATTGCTGGGCTTTATTCTCTTGGTCCCTGGGGACGGGAGGTGGAGGGTGTTGCCTCGCACAACACAGTGGCTTTGTGAGAGTGAGGCGCTAAGGCAGAGGCTCACAGAGGGTCCTGTGACACCCAGTGGCCATGAGCTCAATAGTGCGGAATGGGAGGTGGGGGGCAGAAGCCAAAGGTCCATGTTAGAAACATTCCACCTTTAAGAGTTACCATGGCAGGGGCGCCTGGGTGGCTCAGTCAGTTAAGTATACAACTCTGGACTTTGGCTCAGGTCGCGATCTCAGGGTTCATGACTTTGAGCCCTACATTGGGCTCTGCACTGACAGGGTGGAGCCTGCATGGGATTATCTTTCCCCTTCTCTCTCTGCCCCTCCCCTGCTTGTACTCTCTCTCTCTCCCAAAATAAATAAGTCAATATTAAAAAACATATTAAAAAAAAAGAGTGTGGAAGGAGGTGGACCCCGCTGATTCCATGGAGAACGGTTCCTTAACCTCCCCGAGCCTCAGTTTGCTCCTCTGTAAAATGACGTTCAGGCTCCTGCCATCACACACATACACACACATTCAGTTTGTGAATGGGGCAGAGACTGCAGACACACTGCCTGCAGTCTCACTGCAGGACTGCCGCTGGCCAGCCGTGTTCCCTCACCCGCCTGGGGCCCACCTTCCTTCCTCATCCATAAAACAAGAGCCGCTCTCTTCCCTAATTTCAAAGGACTATCATGAGGCTTAAGTGAAGCCATATTGGTAAAGTCTTAGCACAGTATTCAGCTCTAGGATATGCTCAGTAAATATTTGTTACAACTATTAAACTGTTTTACTTTTTACACTAAGCACTTATGTACCAGGAATGTGCTGGACACTGAAGATACATTCCTGAATAAGTCACAGTGTCTTTCTCAGGCACTGTTACAGTTTAATGGTGTGGGGTGGAAGGATAAAAGAGGATGCCCACACACACACGCACACACACACACACACACACACACACACTGGATGCACTCCAGGCTACAAGGACGAATACTCTGAGGTCCTACCTCATCACCTCCAAGGTCAGAATTCAGGTCCTTCTATGATCATCTAAGATGCAATTTTGTGGATACCTCCTGCCGCTCCCTCATCAATCCCAAGGATTGTGCACAGAAGTGACCTCAAGGTGTTTTTTTTTTTAAATCTATGTTGTGAAGATGTCAACAGCACAACATACAACCTGATACAATCACTGTTGACAGTATCTACCAGAGGTCAACATTCACCTGCCTTATGACCCGCCACTCCACCGCTGGGGCGTCCCCAACAATAACAAACACTGTGTTGACCCAAAACTTCATAGAAAGTTGTTCACAGCAGCCTAACCTGGAAACCACGCAAACATCCATCCACAGGTGAGTTGTTGATACAGGCAACCGCATCAGTGAGTCTCAGGCATAGTGTTGAGTGAAAGAAGCCAGATCCTGAAGACTAAATTTTATGATTCCATCTGTATGAAGTTCTAGAATAAGAGAAATCTACAGTGATATCGGTCAGAATTAGTGCTTACTCTGGGAAAAGGTGGGCATTGACTGAGAAGGAGAACAAGGGAGCTTTCTAGGGTGCAGGGAATATTTTATATCTCAGTCCTGGAGTGGCTGTGTGGGTGAACACACGTGTAACACTTTGTGGAGCCGCACAATTAGAATTAGGGAAATTTATGTATGTGTGCTATACTTCAATTTTTTTAAATGTTTATTTTGAGACAAAGAGCAGGATGGGGCAGAGAGAGAGGGAGGGAGAGAGAATCCCAAGTAGGCTCTGCACTGGCAAAGCCCAATGCAGAGGTGGAACCCACGAACTGCGAAATCACAACCTGAGCCAATACCAAGAATCAGATGCTTAACCGACGGAGCCATCCAGGAGTCCCTGCACTTCCATGTTTAACAAACAAACAAAGCAAAGTCCCTTAAGTGTTACGTGGTGCATGTATCCTATGGGAAAGACTAAGCAGGCTGTGTGAAGGGTCCATAGTCTCCTTGGCACTTCTCAAACAGAGGCTTCAGTCTGCAGGGGAAGTCCCCCAGGACCAGCCCCCAAAAAAACTCTCTCAACAATTGAGATGTGAAAAAGAAGCAGGTGAGGACCATGGAAAAATTGGGAGAAATATGAATGCAAACACACTGAGTTGTGCTCAGTCACAGTTGGGTATGCTTTTCCATACACTAGAATTGCCTCTGGCTATTGTGTGCGTTAACGTTCACTAGCCAAAATTATAACGAAGCCAGCATCTTCCAGTCCCTACATTGTGTGAGCCACTGAGAATTGGCTGTATTTATGAGCACAGTCCTTGGAAAAGACTCCCAATTACCAGTAATGCATCAACCAACGATCCAAGCAGCTTTTCGATTCAGCTCGGCCTTTGCGAGGGGTTGCATGCAAGTGGAGTGTTTTCCTGCTCGTTGAACTCAGGTTGATGAAGGGAGAGAGGAATCTGCCTGGGTCACTGAGGTCTTGCTGGACACGCGATGGCTGACTTTCCAACAAGGCTTTTGTGCAGGGGAGGTTGGCAAGTGAGCAAGAGACAACTCTTTGAACTCCAGCTCTGGGAGCTTCTCCATATGAAATCCTAGCTTTTTAAGGCTAAGGTTGCCCTTGGGCTCCAGCCCCACTTCCCAGGGCTGTAGGGAGATGTGGGAAGAAGCTTAGATCCCCTTCAAGCCCTCTAGAGAAGGTCTTTTTTCTATGTCCTGCAATTTTCTTCCACAGATGAAGTTACTTGTCTTCTTACTCCCTTTGTTAAAAACCACAAAAGAGGCTTGGCCAAATCCCAAATGGCCTCACTTTTCTATGCCCTGCTGGGTGGCTGAGTTCAAAATGGGAGCTCCCTGGGGAAACGTCAGGACCCCAGGACCCTCTGTGCACCCCGAATAATCCCTGAGCAGGCAGCAGGGGATTTCCCTGGGTTCTAGCCCTGGCTTACCCTCTGGAATTGGCCACATTCGCCATGCAGCCCAGAGCTCCCTGTGAGAATGCACTCATTCATTCACTCATTCACTTCATTCATTCTTTCAACAAATCATTATCCTACATCCAAGCCAAACCCAGCTCTGGACTAGGTCCTGGGAAGACAGCTGAGAACCTGCTCTCCTGCCTCAAGTCTTGTACAGTCTGGTGGAGGAGGTGGGGCTCAGACAATCATAACTCAGTGGCCCAGGGTCATTTAAGTGAAGTCTGGGGTGCGGGAGCACATGATCGAGGGGGCCTCCTTGGGGAAGTGGCATTCCAGCTGAGATTGAAGGCTAAGCAGGAGGAGCCAGGCAGAGCTGGGGGTGCGCAGGGGTGGAGACGACAGTGTGCAGGAGCAGGCGGTGAGAAACAGCATGGCTCTCAGGAACCCAAGCAGAATGCTCAGTGGCTGGAGTGTGAGGTGTGAAGGAAGGTGGTGGCCCCCGTTCTCTGCTGACTTTCCCTCCTGTGACCACCCCCTGCATCCCCTCCACTCCAGCCACCCTGGCGGTCTCACTCTTTCCTGAACCTACTGGCACAGTCCGGCCTGAAAGGCCTCAGGACCCTTGCTGCGGCTGTTCCCTCCATCTGCAACTCTCTTGCCCAAAATATCTGCCTAGCTAACTCCCCCACTTCCTGCAAGTTTGTGTCCACACCTCCCCTTCTCAAGGAGACACTCTGGGCAGCCACTTGTTACCACATACTCCCCTACTTACCACTAACCTTCTCCCCACTGACTCTCTCTTCCACAGTATCCGTCACCTTGCAGCCTACTATCTACTTATTCATTATGTTTATCATCTAGCTCCCCCACTAGAAGGCCAGCTCCACAAGGTCTGGACCTTTGTCCGTCAGGACCTGAGCCATCACAAGCCCGTGAACATTTGAAGGAACACATTGTTGGAATTTGAGAGAGTGGCAGGGAGGGGTCTGGGTTGCGGAGGCCTTATAGGCTGGGAGAAGGCATGTTCCCAAATGCACAGGGAAGGCACTAAAGGGTTTTCAGTAGGGCAGGAGTAGAGTCTGAGTTACATTTTAAAAGCCTGCTCCGGAATCTGTGTGGAGACCAGCTTGAAAGAAGAGAAGCTACCGCAGGCATTCAGGCACAGGGCAGTGGTGCCTGGGGTAGGGTTGGGGCATGAGAAGCGGCTGGATTGATGAGATGCCAGGAGGTGGATTCATCATGCCTTGGTGATCTGAGGACTGTGGGCTTGTGGGAAGACAAGGTAAAGCAGATTCTTGTCTAAGCCACAGAGCCAGAGCGGGGTCACTTGACAAGAGGGGGGACAGGGGAAGAACATGTTGGAGGCTGGGTGATCAATAGCTCTGCTTGAGCCGTGGTGAGTAAGGCCTATTAGACTTTCAAGTGGACATGTCAAGTAGCCTGTTAGCCAAAGTTTAAGCTCAGAGTGAAAGTCTGGTTTGGAAAATATGTATTTGGAGATCTTTGGCTAAGAGTTGTTTTTAAAGCCATGAGAGTTTAGAGAGAGAAGAGAAGATGTCTAAGAACTGACCTTGAGGACCAAACCCTGAAGTTTTCTGAATTGGCCCTTGGAGGATGAGGTGTTTGCCAGGAAGGCATGGAGAAGGTAGTCCAGGTAGAGGCATGAAAAGGACTTCAACATAAAAGAATATGGATCTCAGTACTCTTCAAAACTATCAAGGTCATCAAAAACAAAGAAGGTCTCAAAAACTATTAAAGCCAAGAGGATCCTAAGGAGACATGACAACTCAATATAACGTGGTGTCTTCGGTAGGATCCTGGAACAGAAAAAGGAATTAGGTAAAAACTAGGGAAGTCTGAATAAGGTATGGACTTCAATTAATAATGATGCATTGATATTAGCTCCATAATTGTAACAAATGTGCCACATTACATACATCTACGTCTACATGCACATAAGATGTTAACAGAATGATTGGATGCCTAGTGTAAGAAACCCTCTATACTATCTTCTCAATTTTTCTCTAAACCTAAAACTGTTCTTCAAAAAGTCAATTGTTTTAATTCAACTAAGCAACACTATGAATATCACTTCACTCCTCCTCTGAGAGGGAAGAGGGGGTCCTCACCTCCACCTCTTTCTTTCTGTTCACAGAAAGAATACTCTCCTCAGGCCATATTTCATCACGAAAATGAGAAGAAGCAGAGACAAAACGGCTCAGGTAAGTCAGACCCACCTAGAAGTCCCCAGGGGTCCAACCAGAGTTAATCATTTTCAAATGTTCTTTAAAAGCACAATTTAGTCACAATTTCCCCGAACCTTCACCTTGTCCAACAGCTGGCTTTGTTTCCCCTCCATAGCAAAAGTTGTATCGTCCTCTGGGTTCCAGTTCCAGCTCCATCACTAACTAGTTATGTGATCGTGGGCACGTCACTTGAGACTTACTTTTCTTATCTCTAAAAGAGGCATAACCATACTTGATCAAAGACTGGACTAAAAGTGATGAATAATAAGTTGTACACAATTTCATCCTCTAAAGAATGGATATGGAATAGTCAATGGTAAACATCTGTTACTGTGCCTGGCACTCATGGTGGTTAGTTGTGGATGAGACCCATGATCAGTCTGACCGATCAGTGAGGTCCCCAAGTATGTCACTTGGATCCTTGGGACCCTGGGTGGTGACTAAGGAGCAGAGAGGTGCAGAAATCTCTGCGTCCCAGCAGAAGCTGGGCTTGGGAAATGGCAAAGGACTGGCCATTGAGCACTTGGCTGGCAGTTGTCCTAGGGGGCACCAAGGCTGGAGAGGACACAGAGGCACAGGAAGACAGTACCATGTGATAGAGGCTCCAACAATCAGCTCGAAGATTCCCAAGCCCACACAGGCACAGCTTTGATCAGAGGCCATCTGGTACCCTGGACATCTCCAGGGGTCTGTAGACTTCAGGGGCACTGGTTTTGTGGGTAGAGAACTGGATTGAGTCCTGGTTCCTCCAAACCAGCTGTGAGAACATGAGCAAGCCACCTCACCTTCCAGAGCCTCAATGTCTTCATCTCCAAACTGGAGATAACACCTAGCCTTCAGGACTTTTGTGAAGAGTAAATGAAGTAACAGAGGGGTAGTAGAGCAGAGTGGCCCATGTCTGGGGTCAGAACACCTGAGTTTGTGTCCCAGCTCCACACTGTGTGGTCCCATATAAATTGCTTAACCTCTCTGAGCTTTAGTTTCCTCATCTGTAAAATTGGAAGGCTAAGAGACCCTAATTCATAAGATTGTGACGATAAAATGAAATAGAACTTAAAGCACACAATAAACAGTAGTTTTTATTTTAGAAGGGACTTAGCACAGCACCAAAGTAGATCATTAAAATTGCCAGTTTCTTATATCTTCCAAATCTGCCTGGCTGACTTTGCTCCTCCACTTTTAGACTCCTTTGACTGAGCCTCCTTTCTCTGGCTGTTAAAGGGATTGTACAAATCGGGAAAAGTCGATCTTGGGGAGTCTTACCACAACTTTCCTCCTACAGTAAAGCCGCCTGCTTCTCGCTCTAGGATCCTTTTTTTTTTTTTTTAAATATCAGTATATAGTGTTTGTTCTTTGCCAGCCACTTGTTCTAAGGTTCTATATAATACATATAACCATATATGTAGATGTATAATGTCATATCTCACAACGCTGTGCGATAAGTACTGTGGTTATACCCATTTTATGAGTGAGAAAACTCTGACTCTGCGAGGTTAGGTAATTAAACTGTGGAGTCACACAGTTATAAATTAGTGGCGCTAGGACGTGATCCCAGGGATGCCACTTCAGAACCGCACACCTGCTTGTCGGATTCCAGGAGGCCAGCCGCCAGAGAAATGGAGAAGAGTGGGTAGGAGAACAACGCTAGAAATCAGAACAAAGCCTGGAACCCCGGGCCAGGAGTCCTCACCCCAGACCCGGGCCCGCGCCCTGCCCTCGCCCCAGAGCTCTGTCCCTCCCTCCGCGGCGCCTCCACGCCGGGCGCCCCGGCCGCCGCGGTAACTCGATCCGCGGCAGGGTTTGGGCCTCGGTTC
>NC_043711.1:25732880-25745299 GCF_006229205.1 Suricata suricatta | reverse complement strand
AGTCCGGCGCGCGGGCGCATGGCGCAGAGGCTGGGCGAGCGCGCACGGGGCCCCGCCGAGGCCACGGGGCTCTACCGGGCCGTGCTGCTCAGGTCGGGTAAGTGAGGGCGAGGACCCCGGCCCCCACCTCGGGCTCCCCGCGAGGAGAGCCGGGCGCCCAGCCTGGCCAGCCCGCCGCCGGGCACCTGGTCCTTCATTTCTCTGCTTTCCTCCCTTCTTTCACTCTTTTAAGTTACTTTTGTTTTCCTTTTATTCCTTCTTTCCCTCCCAGATTCTTCCCTCTGGGGACCCACGCGTGGATATACTGCTTCATTCCTGTGTGCGAGCACGCGCGCGCGCCCACCCAGACACACTCCCTCCTTTTGTGAACTGGGAATTCCCGCAACGTCCCACCCCCTGGCGAGTGTCTGGTGCGCGCGGAGGCGGGTGTAGGCGTGGGAGAGGGGGAAGTGGGTGAGTCCCGGGTGGCCCGCGGCGGGTCGTGACGAAGCACAGAGGCATAGCCCCTGGTGATGTCCAGGAAGACACTGGAGGGCCAAAGGGAGGAGAGCAAGAAACCGGTTTTCTCTAGGTATGAGTGTAAAGAGAAAAACATGGACAAGGAAACACACGGTGGTTATTTTCAAGGATGAGCGTTGGATGACAAGGTGTTTTCTTTCTTTCTCCTGTCTCTTTGTTTACTTATTTGCAATAAGCACGTATTACTTTTCTACCCAGGACGGTAAGAGATTTTTTTATTTAGGAAAATGATTCAAAGGTGGTATACGGTCACTGTAAAAATAATTTGGAAAAACAGATGTAGAAAGAAGAAAAGCAATGCCTGCTGGGAGCGTTTGGAGCGTTTCCTTCCAGATCTGTGCTTGGAAAGAGGTTTAGGGAAGGTGAAAATCGGTCTCCAGCGTGATCCCTGCCAGTAGAAAGTGTCAAGGGACTTGGGCTCAAGAGACAGCTACGATCGATCGGCCGTGGGCAAGGAGCCCGTCCCCACCCAGTAGGCCTGCCCGAAGACCCCTGGAGCCAAAGGTGCGAGGCAAGCCGCCGTTGGCTGGGCTTCTGCCCCAGCGCGAAGTCCCTTCTGGGACGGACTCCGCTTCTCGCTCGGCCTGGCTCCGCCCCCGGGAGATCCCCACGCGGAGCTACTCTTGGGAACACTGAAACAACGGTTCTGTTAAGTTCAAAAGCAAGAACTGGCCAAGACTTCAGGACTAGCGGCGCCTTCCTGGGAGGAGGAGGGTCTTAAATCTGGCTGAGCTGGGGCAGGCAGAAAGGGAGGCGCTCTATATAATTAGAGGAATCTGATTTCAAATCAGAGCACTCCCCCGAAGTGCTGCCGGCCAGTTCCTGTCTTCTCGCAAAGATGAGAGGGGCGATCTAATCTGAAGACCCTGTGTTCCCTCTAACCTGGAGCCACAGCCATTAGCCTCATTCCAAAGGCAGCAATTTTCACCTACAACCTATTCAGAGTAATAGGCCTATCACAGTCATTTCAGGGGCCACATGCCCAAGCCACACACAGCAACAGGCCGGGGAGAGAGCCAGGCCTTGGACTAGGGTCTCATGGAGGAAGCATTTATTTTCTGCTAAACCGAGCTGGCTCATTCCAACTTAATAGACCCTGTAAGGTCACTGCTAATTGTCATCCTCATTTAACAGATGAGGCGCCTCAAAGAACCTAAGCAGCTTGCCCACGGCCCTGCTAAGAGAACTTTTCTGTCCCACGATGGGGTAGAAAACACACGCAAACTTAAGCCCATCTATGCCAAAGTTTGCACACCTCCTCCTAAGACTAGAAATAATGATGGCAAATGATGTTGGTCACTTGGTATTGCCCTCTCTCTCTGCCAAATGCCGTATAGCTGTCACCTCATCAACTTGATTCATTTATCCCTCCAACCAGTATTTCCTGACCAGTATTACGCACTAGCCCTAGGCAAGGCACAGGGATGTACTCATAAACACAACAGATACGTCCCTCCTCTCGGGGAGGTAAGTGGTATTAACTCCTATTTTAAATGCAAGGAAACGTAGGCTCAGGATATAGCGTGACTTGTCTGAAGTCACACAGCCAATCGGGGTGGAACTGAAATTCAAACCCAGGGCCATGTGCCTACAGAAGCACTGCTCTGGTTGTCTCATACAAGGAAAGGTAAGCAGTAGGAGTTGGGGGTGAGGATCCAGCTGGGCCATTTGGTGAAGAGGCAAGAAGAGCTCGCCTCCCTTGGACGTCTCACAGATGGGGTTATAGAGTCAAACCTAACATGGCGGCTATCTTCGTTACAGCAGCCTCAAGTCATGCACCACGTAATGTAACACTTTCAGGGAGTTTTTCATCACAAAGTATCTTAAAATCGTTTTTTATGTTAAAGTAATACACGTTCTCCATGAATATCTTGGGAAATTGAGAATAAAGAAGGGGAGGGCTTATCACAATCCCACTAACCATAAGCAGCTTCTGGTAACATTTGGAGAGCTCTCCTTCTAGTCTTTGCTATGCATAGTTAGTGTGTGTGGTTGTGTTTGTCTTACATTGTTTTATATCACTGAGACTGTCCCAACTCTGGCTTTTTTTTTATGGTTATTTCATTGGGGGGGGGGGGGCAGAGAAAAAGGGAGACACATAATCCGAAGCAGGTTCCAGGCTCTGAGCTGTCAACACAGAGCCCGATGCAGGGCTTGAACTCACAAACTGTGAGATCATGACCTGAGCCAAAGTCAGTTGCTTAACTGACTCAGCCATCTAGGCGCCCCTACCAACTCTATTAATCCCACTTTTTTCATGTGAATTAAAATATTTTTGGTTTTTTTTTTAATGTCTATTTATTTTGAGGGGAGGGAGGAGCAGGGAGAGAGAGAGGGAATCCCAAGAATCCTAAGAGAGAGAGAATCCCATCGTGGGGCTCCATTTCACACACTGAATGGTGAGGTCAGGACCTGAGCTGAAATCAAGAATCAGATACTTAACTGACTGAGCCACCCAAGCACCCAAAATCTTTTTGCTTTTATATGGGTTATCAAAATAGCACTTTGGAGCCTGGACTCTGACGGTCAGTGTGAAGGGCATCCCATGCTGTATCTCCATTATTCTTCGCAAGAATGTCTGTCCCATGCCAGAGATGAGGAAGTGAGGAGTTGAAGGTCACCGAGCTGTCCAACAGTGGGGCGAGGAACGGTATCTGAATTGACACCACGGTCCACGCTGTTATCCACTGAGCTGGAAGAGACACCTTTGGGGAATGACACGCTTGGCCATACCCGGTAAGCCATGCAGTGGTGTCGTAAAGGTCCACCGGAGGTTCATTACCTCCGTCCTACCTGGAGTTCAGGCCAGCTTCCTAGCCGGGAGGGAAGCGTCTCACTGAGCATGCTGCATTTTTAGTTGCTACATCTGGCAACCCCAAACCAGCCATCATGGAAGTTTGCTTGGCTGGACAAGCTATGATCTGCCCAGGGACCTCTCTCTCTCTCCACACAGACACACACACCCACTCCTCTCCCCATCCCTAGATCCACAAGTGAGTGAAAATGTCCTGGCGATGGGGGGCACCCCAGGACCCCTCTGCAGCTAAGAGACCAGATTCAGCATGCCTAACTGCATGGAGAGCCAGCTTTGTGAAACAAAACTTAGTTCTTCCCACTCCCTGGTGCTTTCCTGTTTGCACACTTGAACTCCTTCCACTGGGTAAATTCTTCCTGGTTCAAACTTGTTGTAAAGGCAACTCTCATCCCTTTTATAATTTCTCCACGGATCCCATGACAAGTTTTCTGCCAATGCAGTCTCTCCCCTCACTGTGTCCTTTCAGCCCCGGGAGTTGGGGGTGGGGAAGAGGTTGGATCCTAAGGTTGTTTTGTGGGTGGCTTCTCAGAAGCCTCATTGAGGCTTTGAAAAGGGACCCTGGAGATTTAGACTGAATACAGGGCCGAGAAGGAAGTTTTGAGTTGCCATGGGAACTTCTTGTCTGATGTTTGTGCACCCAGATAAGCTGCTCCAGGCGCCTGTGAGCTTGGAGAAAGGGGATCAAAAATGAAAGGAAAGATGTTGTTGTTTTTTTGTTAATGCAAGCCGCAGCTGCAGCCCACTATCGATGCAGGAAAATTCCCCAGCTCCCACTCCCGACTGCCTCTCCAGGTCTTTCCCCACCTCCCTTCTTTTTGGCTCCTCCAAGTTCCCAAGAAGACAAACTTCAAAGAAGGGAGTGTGGAGGGGGTGCGTTGAACCTCTGGGACCCCAGTTCAGTTCTCGTAGGGGCGGAGCAAGAATTCTGATCTCCAGGTCCCTGGCGTTCCAGAATCCGTCCTTGTGGGAGAATGGGAAGGGCTCCCGGGAAAGCTCCACCACCCAAGGCAGGAGGCAGCAAGTGGGGCGGAATTGGGCCATTACCTGTAGGAAACTTCTAAAAGGCTTAGCGGCCCAGAAGGCCTCTGTTTTCCAATATGCACAATGGACATGACTCAGCCAGATGAAAACTATAACTATAGTTGGTTAGAAAAAGTTGCTCTTTCTCATATTTTTCATCTTTATTGTTTTCTGATAGCAAATGCAATGCCTGGTTTGGTTTGGTTTTTATCTTTATTTTTTAAGTTCAGTTTTATTTATTTTGAGAGAAAGATAGAGAGCAAGAGGGGTAGGGGCGGTGAGAGAAAGAGAGAGAGAGAGAGAGAGAGAGAGAGAGAGAGAGAACCCCAAGCAGACGCTGTGCTGTCAGCACAGCTGTCAAACTGTGAGATCATGACCTTGAGCTGAAACCAAGAGTCAGATGCTTAACTGACTGAGCCACCCAAGCGCCCCAAGTTTGGTTTTCTTTTTAAACCACAAATACTACAGAAATATTGTGACTAGGGAGGAGGGCCTGTAATTTTATGCTGTGGAATAGTGGTTCTCAAATCCCAGATATAAACAAATCCCCTTGGGGGACATGTTAAAAATCCAGATTTTGGTGGGCCCCTCCCTCGTAGGTTCTAATGCAGCAATCCAGGAGCATGGCCCATTTTAACACTCATTTAACAAATGATGACTAGTAATGACACTGAAGATACACTGATCTAGAACTGGCTATTTTTAACAGGTCAGGAGACATGCCTCCAAATTGGTCCTCTACTAAAAGGTACTATACTAACTTTTTTATCTTGAAAAAAAAAAAGGGGGTGGAGGGAAGAATCATACTATATGTGATTTTGCAGTTTGATTTTTCACCAGGCATCTATTTAAGTCAATAAATAGACATGCTATAGACTGCATCCCGTTATGGAGTATGGCATCATTTGTTACTGATGGGTGTGGCTTGGGAAATAGATGGTAGCTGTTGATCTCATAAACAGTCACACACACACACACACACACACACACACACACACACACACAGCAGATTGTACTGCAGCAAGCTCAGGAGTATCAATGTCTCCGGTATCTGTAAGTCAACAATAGTGATTGAGCACCTTGGTACTGGGACGGGAATACTATGAAGGGTAAGGCAAGGCGCCAGCCATCAGCCTGGCAGCCTGGTGGGTGAGCCTGATGGGTTTCTGCACAGGCTGGGTTGGGAGAAGAGCTTTACTGGAAGATGCATAAAAACCCCAAGTGCATGGGGAAAATGGCGCCGAGCCTTGGCCAATCAATGCCTGCTCAGCTCTCCTTTGCTCTACATGGCTCTGCAGCTGCCATCAGAGTCTTCCGATAAAGGGAACACAAAGTGGAGGTGAAGGTCATTACTGGCACAGGGACTCTCAGGGTCTGCTCCTCTGGAGTAAGCTGGATGAGGAGGCTGTGTCTTCTCCAAGCGGTAAGCAGAAGCTGTCAGCTCCCCAGGACCCCCGCTACTTCCCTGCTGTCAGAGGGCACTGGGACTGGTTCAAATAAACCACTCTGGGCCCTGGGAAATGCCCACAAGAGTCTTTTGCACAGCAGAACGCCATGTGACAGCAAAGAGTGACTTGGCAAGAATTTAGTGGTAGTCTTTCACCATCAGAATTTAGTGAAATTAAGCCACAGCAGGATGGGAAGCTGGGGGAGGCTGCCATTCAAAGCACTTCAAGAGAAGCGGAATTTAGGAAGAAGGAACAAAAAGGAACACATGTTGTTTCTAGAAAATTGTTTTACACCCAAGAATTCGTGACTTTCTAAGTTGAAGGGGCTCCAGGACGACCGGCTTGCTCAGAGCTCCCAGGCCAGGCACGACCTCCCTGCTCGGCCCCAAGTTCCGCCTCCCCCTCATGCCAACCCTCCGCCCCATGGCCTTCCTCCACTGTATCAGACTCTCCTCCCCCTCCTTGGAATGCTCCAGCGGGGCTAGTCAGCATGGCTGCCTCCTTCTCATTGCCCGGCCTCCCTAAAAGGTCACCTCCTCAGCGTCCACCCTTCCCCAGCCCAGCCCCTCCCTTTCACCTCACCCAGTCTTAACTCTCAGCCTGGCATTCATTACGGGTCAAAGTTCCCTGTTTGTCTCCTTATTTTTTGTCTGGCTCCCCTCACCCGTGAATGTAGGTTACACGAGCCCTAGGATATCATTCACACCATATCTCCAGCACTTGGAACAGTGTCAGAAACACAGAAGGCACTTAATAAGTGTCGGTCCAATTAATAACACAGGCCAAAGAGGATACAGGTTGTCTTCTGAATGCTGCTGTCTATGGTTGATGCACGTCCTGGGCCTTATGGCCTTGCAGCCAACCCACGCCCTTCCTGGGGAGGTAAACGTGGGGAGAGAGACGAGTGTAACTGGCAGGTGGCAGCTTCCCCACAAGAGGACTAAGGATGATGACGACACTTCCAAATGTTCAAGCGAACAGCAGTTCTGCAATCAGGAGAATGTTTCCATGATCTACACGCACCCAGGGCTGGCCTTCAGCATCTCCGTGTGTTGTAGGTGGGCAGGACATCCCCACGGTCACACACGGAGCCAAGATGTGTGGAGCACAGCTTGGGCTGGGCGTGGTGCCACAGCAGGGCCCTGCCCTCGGGTTCCACGGGGCCCCGCCATCTTTCAGGAAATGTCCCATCTGCTGAGCACGGTCTACGTGGTCTCACTAACGTGACCTCACTACCGTATCTCCCAGCCACCGGGCGATTCTCCACGTCTGACAAACACGGAAATAAATGAAGTTCACTGAGTGGCCACCGAAGAGGCCGGTGCCCGAGCCCAGTGGGGCTGACAGAAGGGGCTGCTCGGGCCTGGAGCCCCTCATGTCCCTCACCCGCACACTCGCAACCTTGCACCGGAGCCCTGTTGCTCCTCTCTGAGGTTCAGACGGAGCTCAGAGGATGGAGGGCATGACGCATCTGGAGATTCTGAGCCATCAGTGAATGGCCCAGAGCTGACCCAGGGTCGGCTCCCCCTCCCTTCACACCTCCGAGCCCCTGCTCTCCTGAAGAATCCAGGCACAGCAGCAGGAAGCTTGGCTCTCCCTCCCAGGGCCAAGGGTTGGAATGCACTCTTGCTGACCCTCCCCTTCGAAACAAGGGAAATGCCTCTCTGAGAGCCGCCTAGCTCAGACAAAGCTTAGCAAGTTCCTTACTCCTCAGCAATCTGACAAAATAGGTATTTAATTGTGCTTCTGGAGCGTGTGGCTTGGACACGGTGTTCTGCATTGTGGAAGTGGCCACGCACCAAGTGAAGTGTCTGTTACTATAGTAACAGTTCCTTTTATTGATCCCAGAATAAACAGGAATGCAAAGCCGCCTCACTCGTTGGCACATTGCAGCAGCCTGCGATCCCCTGGGGTTTAAGAACCGCCCTCCAGAGGCGGCCCTCCGTGCGAGCCTGGGACTTCCCAGTGGAGTGAGGGACCCGGCCACACGGCTCCCGAGTTCCCTTCCCGGAGACGCAACTGAGAAGTAAGGCCATCTCTCTTCTGTTTCACTGGCTGTCGAGCTGGGTGCTGTGTGGGAGGAGGTGCCAGGGAAGGAGGGCTGTGGAGCGGAATGTCAGGGGAGCTGAGCTGTCTGAGCTGGGGTACCAGCCTGTGCCCCCCACCCAGGTCCATTAGCACCCGGCCGAGCGGGGTTTAACCCTCCTCCTTACTGACAGACAAAAGGCCAGAGTGCTGCAGGGCGCAAGTGAGAGAAGACGGGTATGGGCATCAGATGGCACTCAGCTTCAATTCTTGCTCCTTCCTTTACTGGATGTGTGATTTGAGGAAATTAGACGCCCCCCTCCCAGCCTCAATTTCTTCATCTATGAAAAGGGGTACAATAGTACCCACCTCCTCAGTCTCTAGGGAGAATGTAAGGACACATGGCTGTGAGGGGCTTAGCACAGTATGTGCCACATGGTGCGTGTAAATATGTGAACTGCCTGCCTTTTTGGTGAACTTGGCTTTAGCACTTTGCAAAGGAGGCAAGTCTGAGTTTACTAGAAATCAAGGGGCTACAGTGTATCACTTTTCTTGCTAGAAGTCAGGGGCTACAGTCTATCAGTTTTTGGAACTGCTTCCAAACCTGGCTGGTTTCCCCCACTGTGAGGCAGCAGTACCTGTGTCTCTAGGCGCTCGGATCCTGAGAGGCTCTTAGCTCCATTGGTGCTAAGCACCTGCCGGATCGTTCCATGGAGGCGCATTCCAAGGGGAATGGCTGGCGTGGTGCACTGAGGGGCCAGAGGAATAGCTGGTCTGCTGACACTTGTTTCTTGCACAACCCACTGCACCAACCTTGCTAAGGACCGTCCACGTCCAGCTCTAGACTCGGCTGTGGAATTGACTCAAAACCTTGAATGCCCACCCACATCTTCTCACAAACTAGGAGGTCACAGTGGACCGGAGGCAAAATGTTTAGGACTTCTGAGCCATTTTCCCATGGGGTGGGGAGATGCATCCAAATGGACAAGTAGCTGTGATTCTAGGCATTGGCCACAGACTTCTGGCGGGAGTAGAGGTGGCTCCCATAAACACTCATCTTTGGTCACTGACTGGTGAAATACTGCGGGGGGGCGGGGGGGGGGGAGGAGCAAGAAGGGCTGGGAAATCCACTGGCCAGGCTTGTCATTTTCACTGAATGCCTCTTTCTCCTTTGCCAGTGGTTGTTTAAAAAGCCTTTCTTCTCCTCTGCCCTTCCACCTCTTGAAATGTTGAGCCAAGAAGGTCCCAGGTATGTTCTGAATCCGCAGCTTGAATGGTAATGAAGAACAAGAGTGCAGGGAGGGAGGGCGGAGGAGTCGACTCACCGACACCCCAGGGACGGAAGGCCACCAGCTGGTCCCCTCCTAAGCAAAGACCACCCGCTGGGCACATAGGCCTGTGTGTTCTGGCACAAGCTCAAATCTGCTAGACCCAGGCTGGGGCTCCTCCTGTGAGTTTGTACTTCATTGGGGCTAGGAGTTCTCCAGTTAGCAGGCCTTCATTGTTTTCATCTATAAAATGGGCTCACACTGCCTCTTCATTGGGACTCTTGTGTATCCAGGATGGGAAAAGGGATGTAAACCTGCTCTGTGAACTGAAAACCACTTTGCACCCAGAAGACAAGACAATAGGATGGTAGGTGTATTGAATTTGGAGTCTGAAGGTCGCACCTTTGCCATTTATTCTGTGTGTCTTGAGACAAGTAGATTGGCCTCTCTCAGCCTCAGTTTTCTCGTCTACAAAATGGGAAAAATAGCACAGTCCCACTGACTGCCTCCCAGGGCAATTATGAGGTCCAGATGCAGGCGAGTGAACTTCACCATCTGTTTGCTGGTCACAGGTCCCCTCAGGAAAGGAGAGCCACAGTTTGCCTTCTGTGAGCGTCACTCTGCCAGACATGGGCTAACCATGTCATGCACATTACATCATTTCACCCACGAGTAGGTATTGCCATTATCCCCACTGAACAGAGGCTCAGAGAGGTAAAGGTATTTGCCCAAGATCATGCAGCTAGTAAGGGGCACCATCATGACAAACCCAGTCTGTCTTCTCCAGAACATTCGCCTTAACCATGCTGCTTTACTGGCTCATGTGTCATTTGTTATAACTGATGCCATCAGAGACAGAACCAAACCACCAGCTCAGAGAGGCAGATGAAGGGGACATGAAGGCCTTCAGCAGTCTCAGGATGAACGAGGAATGAGTTCCCATCACCACCACTTCCTTTCACTGCTCTTCCGTGGTCAGGGTGGCTGCCATTGTTTCGTTTCAAAGCCACCACCCTAACATTAGCCTGGCACACCCCAGCAGCTGCTGAGCTCACCCTGGAAGTCATGAGTGATCCCAGCTGAGCTTTGCCTGGCGTGGGGCTGGTGTCCACAGAGCCCCTGGGAGGAGGCTATGGGACCTCTTGGGTTATCAGCAGAACTAGGGAAGAACCAGGGAGAAGGTTCGAATCTCTCTCCTGACCTAATACTACCCACCCCACCAGCCCCCAGAGATGAAGTCAGTCCCATAGTCTGTGGAGCAGGGGAGAATTACTCACCCACCTTGTAGTCATGCATGACACTCAGTGTAACTGTCACCTCCTGGGGGCACCTGCCCCTGCTCAGCTCAGCCAGTCTTCACAGCATGGTGATTTTACAGAGGAGGAGGGTCCTTAAGTTTAAAGATGCATCCAAGGTCACACAGCTACTAAGAACTATGACCTTAACCCGACCTACCCATGACAACCAGGTCAGTCAGTCAGCTGGAATCATTCAGGCCAAAGTGAACATCGATTTTTTTTTTTTAACTCCATGGTTCACAAAGCTGGTTGACTATTGAAATCACTTGGGGGAGTTTTTATACTCCCAAAGGCCAACCAGCCTCCCACGCCAGTTAAGTCAGAATGCCTGGGGTGCAGTTCAGGCATTAGTGTCTTTAAAACTTCCCCTGATGAGGTGGCCTGGGTGGCTCAGTCCGTTAAGCATCCAACTCTTGATTTTGACTTAGGTCATGATCTCACGGTTTGTGAGATTGAGCCCTACATTGGGCTCTGTGCTGACAGCATGGAGCCTGCTTGGGATTCTCCCCCTCCCCCTTTCAAAATAAATACACTTTAAAAAAAAAACAACAACTTCCTCTGGTGATGCCCATATACGGCCAGGGTTAAGAGCTCCTGATCGAATCAGTGAAATTTTTGGGGTTTTTTTTTTTTACATTTATTTATTTATTTATTTATTTGAGAGATAGGGTGAGACAGAGCATGAGTGAGGAGGGCCAGAGAGAAGGAGACACAGAAACTGAAGTGGGCTCCAGGCTCTGAGCAAGCATTCACCACAGAGCCCGATGCGGGGCTCAAACCCACTAACCATGAGATCATGACCTGAGTCAAAATCGGATCCTTAACGGACTGAGCCACACAGGTGCCCCAGAATCAGTGCAGTTTTTAAAAAGGATGAGAAAGCTCTATCCAAGATTAGGACTGGGATTTATTATTAGTAATCATTGATAACGGCTAACGAGGTGGTCACACTTTGCAATTCTGGGGGGCTCCATTCATAATTTAATTTACAGGAGCGAGGCCCTCAAGTTGTGCAGTGCACAACCTGCCTTGCGGTATGTGGCTGCCCAGATAAGCAGCGCCTAGTGAGTCCTCAACTCCGGGCTAGGCACTTACCAAGCACCATGCATGTATCCCCTCATTTATATTGCAACAACCTCATGGAGAAGGGTGCTAAACAAAAGCAACTGTTGCACCTTCTCACTCTGCTGTTATAGCAGAAAGCAGCCATACAGATAGTAAGTATCAAGTGGGAATGGCTGTGTTCCAGAGCGGTTGAATTAGGTCCAAAGGCTTAGTTTGTGGACTCCTGCTGCATAGGAGACATAAATTTGTCCAAGGCTAAGAAGAGGCAGAGACAACAGTCAAATCCAGGTCCGCAAGGCTCAAGTGCCCATACTCCTAAGCCTCATTCTGCATTTCTCTGACAACCACCGAAAGAGACCACTAGCCATTTAACTCTCCTCTCCATTAGCCTGTCCCTCTTCTCTGCCAGCTCTTCCTCTGGGCATTGATCTTTGTCTTTTCAGCAGCCATCTAACACTCTGCCCCGTGGCCACTTGCCTGACAGTCTCTGATCTCTCAGGACACCCCAGCTACCTGAGAGACCTGGCCAGAGCGGCCGTGGGATTGGACCCCACCTCTGCTCCGGAGGCCCAGCTGACCCCCAGGCCAGCCGGTACGTTCTTGGCCTGGCATCTGGGCTTTGTTGAGCAGCCTCTGGTGTCCCAGCACCTATGTGAGGCTGTTCTCCACAGGGAACCTCTTTTAATTAAACTAAAAGGCAGGCAGGCTGTCTCAGCAGCTCTCTAAGGCCTGGAGGACCACCCCACATGTGTCCACAGATCTCACACGTGTCATTTCCGGAGCTGGGCACACGAACTGGAAAAGGCAGCGGTTTTCCCAGCCTGCATTTCCGATCTGAAGAACCAGCCTCATCCTCCAGGATCCCAGAATCCCCTGCCTGAACCACCACATCACCCTAGCCTCAGGAAGACACCATCCCCCTCAGCTAGATGCTGATTTCGCTTAAATAAAAGAAAAAAAA
>NC_043711.1:25720049-25732780 GCF_006229205.1 Suricata suricatta | reverse complement strand
TTACGGTTAGTTATTTTAGAGAGGATGTGACTGATGAACATCATGAGGTTCTGGAAGGCTTGGTACACAAAGGGACAAGAGGCAGGGTGAACAGTCAGGGACCTGAAGCAGCTGTTTACGTGTGGTGTGATGACAGCCTGGACAGCCAGGACACAGGAAGGAGAGAGCAGAGCTGATGTCACTCCGATAAAGGATTGGTGGGACTTGGTAATGGGAATGACAGCAGGAGGGAGAAAAATTCCCCAAATTGCAGTCTGAATCAGGGTATTCTGATGGCCCCAGACCACTGAGGCTCACAGACGGAGAAAATATTCCCATTTTTAGGGGTGTCAGCTGGCTCAGTCTATGGTTCCTGATCTTGGTGACGTGAGCTCAAGCCCTACACTGGGCGCAGAGTTTACTCAAAAAAAAAAAAAAAAAAGGAAAACATCCATGTTTTTATTTTTCTGATTTTTATGTTTTTTAAATTTATTTTTGAGAAACAGAGAGAGATGGCATGAGCAGGGGAGGGTCAGAGAGAGGAGACACAGAATCTGAAGACAGGCTCCAGGCTCTGAGCTAGCTGTCAGCACAGAGCCCAACGCCGGGCTCGAACCCACAAACCGGGAGGTCGTGACCTGAGCCAAAGTCAGACGTTTAATGACTGAGCCACCCAGGCGCCCCAGCATTCACGTTTTTAAAAGATGAGGGAGTTGATACAGACAGCTGTTTATTTTGTCAGGTACCCATTTTTTTACCTAACTTTAAAATACTACCACAACTTTCAAAAAGCAAAGAGTTGGGAAGGATATAACCTGAAAACAAACAGCCTTATGAAAAACAGAGAAGAAAGGGAAGTAATTAGAATTCTCATTTTAGAAACAGTTCTGAGAATGTGAATTCAAGAAGGAAAAATTAGCAGATATGTTTTTATGCTCTGACACTTCATCTGGCCACTTCCAAAATATCCTGTAACAATTAACACTTTTTCCAGTTTACACAGCACCTTCACAAATGTGCTCTCATTTAATCCTCCCAACAGCACCCTGCAATGGGTAATAATAGAAATGCCAAACACGCGTCTGGCGAGCCACCATTCCCAAAACATCATTTCCCCTCTGATGTCTGTGTTCCCAGACATGTTGCCTTCCAAATCTCCTCCCTACGAAAGCCCCTCCACCTGTATTTTCCAGCCCCACTGAGCTGTTACCTACCTCCAGGTAGGTAATATGCACAAACCACCATCCCTATCTAGTTCACTTGGAGAACTCCTGTTTATCCAGAAAATGCCACTCAGCAGAGAAGGGCTGTCATCCTCTTCCCAGCAGGAGGGACGGGGAGAGAGGATCTAGTCACAGGCCACATGGCGGTCCTCAAGAGAGGGGACTGAGCCTGGTGAGCAAAGAGGGAACACACTCCCCTTAGCTGCCACATGGAAAGGCACTGGGTCCCCAGGACCAACCTCTCTGAGACTCAGTTTCCTCATCTGTACAACCTCAAAGGTTTATTGTCAATTACCAACAGGTACTTATTGAGTACCTAGTACATACCAGACCAGACACTGCCAGGGCTTGGCATATCGTAGAGGCCCAACTTCAGAAAAGCAGGATTCATGAAGGGAGCAGAGCACTGCCTCAGTTTTCACTTTCATTACTATAAGAAGCTGATGACCAGGCTGTGTCATCCCGTTGTGACATTTTCTTTTTTTTTTTTTAAGCCTTTTAAAGTTTATTTATTTGTAGGAGGGGTGTGGGAGAAAACAAGCAGAGGAGGGGCAGAGAGAGGAGAGAGAAAACCCAAGCAAGCTTTGCCCTGTCAGCACAGAGCCCGAAGCGAGGCTTGAACTCATGAACCGTAAGATAATGACCTGAGCCAAAACAAGTGTCAGTCACTAAACCAGCGGAGCCACCCAGGTGCCCTCTGTTGAGACTTTTTCTTAAGAAGTCTTTCTCTGTCTCTCTGTCTCTCTCTGTCTCACACACACACACACGCACACACGCTTGCTTTCTTTTCGGCGTTTCAATGATACAGTGAGCCTGTAGAGGAGGGAGTCCCTCTGCCTGAATTTCAAGTAAATTGACAAATTTCAAGCTGCTGAGGTAGAAGTGAGGCCATCAAGAAACCAGATACCTGCATTAAAGATGACAACCATCACTTTGTCACTAGAAACATGGACGTTCTGGGATTTCATACTCTCCTCTATGATCTGGAGAATGCCAACAGCTGGATGTTTCCAGAGAGAATTTGGAGCTAGGAAGAAGGGGCCATGTATCCTTTTGATCACTACCTTTATCGAAATTTAACAAATACATGCTGCTCTTTTAAAATATCTTTTCTTTTTCTGATAACAGCTCACTGAAAAACAGAAACTCCTCATTCTTTTTACAGGATATTGTTTTCTCCAAAGTCTGGCTAACCCCATATTTCATAACCCAGTTACCGATTTACCCCTACAGCGCGCCTTACAAACATCATCTCCAATCCGTACAACACCTGTGCCGAGGTTCGATTATTTCTGCCTCACAAATGAAGACACCAAGGCTCAGAAGGGCAGGTGGCCTGCCCAGGACTGCACAGTAGCACATGGCTGAAGTCCATCTAACATGGAAACCTTTGCCCTTCATTGAGAAGGGCACTTGTTGGACGATCACCGGGTGTTGTATGGAAGCTAATTTGAGGATAAATTATATTTTTTTTAAAAAAAGAAAGAAACCTTTGCCCTTCAACTGTGCCCCATGGGGATGGGTGAGTTGGAGACCCTGTTCTGACCAACCTCTTTCCTGTCTCTACAGCCTCAATGTATTCTGAGATCCAGAGGGAGCGGGCGGACATCGGGGGCCTGATGGCCCGGCCCGAGTACAGGGACTGGAACCCAGAGCTCATCAAGCCCAAGAAGCTGCTGAACCCTGTGAAGGCATCCCGGAGCCACCAGGAGCTGCACCGGGAGCTGCTCATGAACCACAGAAGGTAGGGATGGAGCTCGGCTGCCTCAGCCTGACAGGCATGTCCTCAGGCCTGCGGGGGCTTGAGGAGGTGCCCCTTGTGGAAGGCACAGCTGGTGCTCATGCTGGGTCTCCTAGAGGCTGAGAAGGGCAGAGGGTACCCCCACAGAGTCACTGAAGAAGCCGTGAAGTTTTAGCCCCCAGTGATCCCCCAAAACCCTGCTTTCCTTTCCAGCTACCCACTCCATGTCAGCCTCCACTCCCATTTACTAAACACCTACTATGTGCCAGACACTGTGTCCAGACCTGGGGTACAAGAGGGGATGGGGCCCAGTTCCCGCCCACATGGTGCGGATGGATGCATAACCAGGTGGTATGGTGGGGGGCATCAATGGGCCTGGAACCTCAGAGGAGGCACCTGGGAGTGGGCCACGGTGACCTCACAGAGGAGAGGATGCCTCAGCCAGAGCCTGAAGGGTGGGAAGGAGTCAGCCAGACAAGGAGGTGGGAGTCTGCTAGTGGAAGGGCATATGTTCCTAGCAAAGGGAAGAGCAAGTGCAAATAGACAGGAAACAAGTAGCTCAGAGGGTTTGGAGCATAGATTTTGAGGTCGACCAAAGGAGATGTGTTGACCTGGAAAAGGTCTCCAGCAGGGGTGTCACAATCACAGATGGGGCATGAGTGGAGCAGAGAGGACAGGGATGCAATGCAAGAGACAGGCTTGAGGTGGCGGGACCAGGACTCAGTAATTGAGGGAATGTGAAGGCTGCCTGGGAAATACCTCCCGCACCAGGAGGAAGGCAGCGGCGTCTCTGCAGCTCCCTCTACTGGCCTATTCTGGTATTGGCTCAGGCTATGATTTTCATCCTATCTACAGCTGTGTGCAATACCTCATCGCAGACAGCCGTTTGTATCGTCGGTGGATTCTTTTTTTACTACTTAGTATATCATGTGCATTTTCCCCAAATGATTTTTTAGAGTCATCCCTTTTAATGTCAAAAAAAACTGCCACATTTTTTTGAAACCTAAAGATAAATCAAGGAATCCTTTGCAGTATAAATACAGACCAAAAAATTAATACATACATATCACTTATAAATCCATAAGGAAAAAAATGAACAAAATATAGGTATCGTTAGTTCACAAAAGAACCAATAACCAAAGAAACACAAATGAAAACCAGACATTATTTCTTGCCTACCAGATTCTCAAATGCAAGAAGACTGGATGCTGACGGTGGGGAGAAATAGATGCTCTCGGACACCAATGACAGAGTATAAGTTGAATAACCTTTCCTAAGAGGCAGATGAAAATGTGTATCCAAAATCTTTTTTTTTAATTTTTAATTTATTTTTGAGAGACAGAGACAGCGCGAGCAGGGGAGGGTCAGAGAGAGAGGGAGGGAGACACAGAATCCGAAGCAGGCATCAGGCTCTGAGCTAGCTGTCAGCACAGAACCCGACGCAGGGATTGAACCCAGAACCATGAGATCATGACCTAAGCCGAAGCCGGATGCTTAACCGACTGAGCCACCCAGGCGCCCCTCCAAAATCTTTTTGAAAAGTCTGACCCAGCAATTCCACCTCTAGAAACTTATCCTGAGAACATAACCAGAAATAACATAAAACTTGGTCTCTGCAGTCAGACAGGCCTGGGTACAAATCATCACTCAGCCCCTTCGTGGCTGTGACTTGGACAGGTGTCTTAAGTCCTAGGAGCCTCATTTCCCGTCTCTGTCTAATGGGACAGGAACAGCTCCACCTCCCGGGCTGCCAGAGGGGTATATATAGGTTGTTACTAGGGGCTGCAGCCCTGAGATGGGGGGGAGGGGGGAGTTGAGGTCTCCTGACAGCCCCCCCCCTCCCCGTTCTGCACCAGGGGCCTGGGCGTGGACAGCAAGCCAGAGCTGCAGCGAGTCCTGGAGCACCGCAGGCGGAACCAGCTCATCAAGAAGAAGAAGGAAGAGCTGGAAGCCAAGCGGCTGCAGTGCCCCTTTGAGCAGGAGCTGCTGAGACGGCAGCAGAGGCTGAACCAGGTGGGTGGGGAGCACCCAGCCTCGGCCCAAGCCTCCTGCAAGACTGTCTCCTGGCCCGGGGAGAAGGTCTGCATGTGGCCACCGCTGGCAAGAGGGGGGAGATAAAGCTAAACCAGCTGGCCTGAGTCCTCACTCTGCCATGCACTTTGCTGTGTGACTTTGAGCCAGTGGCTTCCCTTCTCTGAACCTCAGTTTCCTGACCAGCCCCATCTAGTGCATGCGGATCCTGATTTCATTCTCACGCCTGCCGCGATGCAGGTGGCATTCCCATTTTAGAGATGAGCAACCTGAGGCCTGAGGCCCAGGTGAGGCAAACGATTTGCACTGGGCTTCACAGGGAGAACGCGGTCTCATGTTCGGTCACCCCAGCTACTCGGCTGGTGCCAAGAATGATGCCGGCACTGTTTCCCCAGAGAGGATCCTTGGCCCCACACTGGTTCAGGGGAACAGGAACTCCCCTAGCCCCCCTCACTCCACACCTCTGCTTCTTCTCTCCTTCAGCTGGAAAAACCACCAGAAAAGGAAGAGGAACATGCCCCCGAATTTATCAAAGTCAGGGAAAACCTGCGGAGAATCGCCACGCTGACCAGTGAAGAGAGAGCGCTGTAGGGCGGGCTGTGGGAGCTCCAGCCCGTGCGGCGCACCCCTGGCCCCCACACCCTCCTCTAGCCCTTCTGTATCTGGCAGCCCTGGGCCCCGGGCCTGGGGACTTCTGTGATGCTCATGCTTGCTCTTATAAAAGTGCCCCAGAGGACCTGGGCCCTCCTTCACACCCACCAAAAGTTGGGGGGCCCCTAAGCTCCCAGGCTTTTCCTTCTGAGCACTCACTGCTTCTGCTCCCAAAGGAAGCTGCTTCTGGGGAGAACTTTCCCAAGCCCTGCAGGGACTCCTAAGCTCTAGTGAGATCTTTCTGGCAGAATTGCAAAAGGAGAGATAGGTACCTCTTTGCCCTGACCAGCCCTCCATTTTGCCCAGGCCTCATGAGGCACTGCTTCTCTGGGCAGCCCAGCTCCCAGGTCTCAGAAAATGTCCTTGACTGTGGTGTTACCTGCAGTCATGTGTGGGGCAGCCAAATAGAACATCTCAGAACACCTGCCTTGAAAGCCAGCTGAGGGGACTATGGTTCAAGTTCAGCTGTCCTTGGTGATGAAGGGCAGGGCAGCCCCCAAGGCAGCCTTGGGGCTCATGTCATGCCAGGTTAGAAGAGGACTAACCAGGTCGGCTTCTTAGAGTTTGCCAGCTCCCCACAAACCCATGCTTTTGCTGTGTCCTCTCCACAGCCTCTCTGCCTGGGCCTTGTAACCACATCTAACCAGGGCTGCAGCCTTCCTGCTCCCAGAAGTCTAGAACAGTGCTTCTCAAACTTATTGTGCCTACAAATCACTGGGGATCTTGTTACAATACGGCTTCTGACTCAGTAGATCTGGGGTGGGGGCTGGGATTCTGCGGGGCTCACAGGCTCCCATGGCTGTTGGTCTGAATACCACCTTATGAGCAGCCAGGGGCTGGTAAATACTGGAAACACCATCCCTGAAGCCACCCCTGTCCCCCATTGCCATGAACCTTTGCCCAGGGGGTTCCTGACCCTGCGTGCGGAGCCCCAACGGCTCTCTATTGCCCACCCCATTCCAGGGACCCCAGGCCTGGGAAGACAGTTGCCTAGCAAATTGTGTCGGTTACAGAACTGTCCTCATCACTGAGGATGTATATAATTGCCAATCTGCATTTTCTTACCACACTGTTTTGATGGAATTCTGGCCCCCCCAAAAAAAAATTGTTTCTGTTTTACCTTTTCCTGAAGCCCACGGAGAGCAGACATGCAGTGGTTTCCAGTGGGCTTCTGGGAACACCAGCAGTGAAGGCCCCACCACTACCCTTACACACTGGCTCCTCTGAGTCCCCATTTCCAGCCTCTGAACCCACTCTCATCTCCACCACCCGAACCAGCTTCAGTGAACTCACCCATTCTTCCTCGGAAACCCCTCCCCTCCCATTCTGAAGGATTCGGAGGATAAGCCAGGCCTGCTTTTCCCCTGAAGACTAAAAGCCCTGCCTCTGGCTTTGCAGACCCATCGTTTAAGGGGCCAGGCCAGTGCTAAAGGCATTTCCTTTCACCACCACCACCCCCCCAAAAACACTGCCAGAAAAAGCTGCCGCGGGGATGCTATTTCATTCTCTGACCAAAAGTGGGGTGGTCAAGAGGAAAGGGGTCATCCTGGTCTTACTCCTACCTGAGCAGTTTGAGGATGACCGAAGACAGGACCCTCTTCCTGGAGGGAGGGGGGGCGGTGCCCCTGCAAATACAGACGTGCTGCCTGAGTGTGTGTGTGAGCGGGGCTCTGAAAGGCTCTTGAATGTGTCTTGGTGAGAACGTGGTGATGCTAATTTAGATGCCTGCCAGGTGAGAGCGATGCTAAAGCAAAATCCCCGCATAAACACCACCACCTCCCCGGAGAAGTCTCCCCCAGCAGTCCATGTGCCCTTCAGACATATGGAGAGAAGACAGAGCGTCTAGGATGGGGTAGGCCCTCCGGGAGAATGCTAGGAATTCTCTCAGCGGTCCCCAGAGGTGCTGCACGGAGACGAAGCCCCAGAAGTAGAAGGACCCCGAGCGCCACGTCACCCCGTGGAGCCACGGCAGACACCCACGTATGCCCCCAGTGCTCAGTCCCAAGCCCTTCCCTCTAGCTGCCTCCCACCGTAGAGACTGTAAATCCCGATTCCCACTGTTCCAGCCTCCTTTGCAGCTTGGGGTGACATGTGACCAGGTGCACCAGTGACATTTAAAAGGAAGTCGACAGGGGCTTCAGGAAAAGCTTCTGCTTTCCTGATCAAAGAGGCAGACATGGGTAACACCTCCCTGCCCTTCCATTCTTCCTGCCTTGATTGAGGATGTGATGCCTGGAACCACAACAGCCATCTTGCTACCATGAGAAAGGCCAAGAGCCTCTCGGAGACACTGACCCTGTCATCATTTGACCAAGCCGATGCTAGCAGCCATCTGCCTCCAGAATTCTTGTAAATAAAAAGAAAACTCGCTTTGCTTAAGCCATTGTTGGTCAGTCTCTGTTATTTGCAGCCAGAAAATTCCTGACACGGAAGGCCAGCCCTGATGCCCAGCATGACCAGCAGACTGTACTGAAAATCCAGATTCCTCTTTCCCACCAGAAACTAACTAGATTAGGAACTCCAGCAGCAACCCATGCCTGAGATCTGTTTTTCTATATCTTCTCCACATAGTCCACGCACCATTTGGGCATCAATAATTCACACATCGTTCCGTAAGGATTTGCTGAGTGCCTGCACAGAGGGAAACAAAACGCTTGGATTATTGCAGTGGCCTCCTTACTGGTGTCCCTGCTTCTGCCTTTCCCCTACCGCCTCGTCTCAAGAGAGTAACCAGAGTGATTTTGTTAAGATGTAAGGCAGGTCTTGCCACGCCTCCGCACAGAGCCCTCCCTCTGCCCTCAGTAGAGTCCTTCCTGCCACTTAGAAGGCCACGCCTGTCCAGCTCCTCCTGACCTCTGACCAACTGCCCTCTGCCCCCTTCTCACTCATATAGTTCCGCCTCCCCGCCCAGACCAGCCTGACCTCCACACAGTATCACCACAGGGCCTTTTCACCTCTGTTCCCAGCCAGGAGCATTCCTTCCTCAGAGAGCATGCAGTCTTCCCCCTCACTGTCTTCAGGTCTTGTCGGGTTTTTTTTTCTTTTTTTTTCCTAATGCTCTTTCTAAATGCGGTCCTCTGTGGTCAACCCATTTGTATCTCAACATCTCCTACACGCCTCCTAAGCCTTCCTTCCCTGCCTTAGTTTCCCTCCTCACCATTTGTCCCCATCAAACACGTATTTTACTTGTTTATGTTGCTTGTCCCTCCTAGCAATAACGTCAGCTCCATGAGGGCAGAGATTTTTTCTGTCTTGTTTACTGCTGAATCCCAAATGGCCATCCTTCCTCCTCTTTCCCTGACAGAGGTGGCCCAGCCAGTGCCAATCTGGCAGAATGGGCCCCACAGACAAGAACCCAGCCCCATCCCACTTATGGCTTTGAGAAAAGGCCATGGCCAAATAGGACATGGGGTGGGGCTCCTGGGTGGCTCAGTGGATTAAGCATCTGACTCTTGATTTCAGCTCAGGTCACAGTCTCACAGTTCAGTTTGTGAGTTCAAGCCCTGTGTCGGGCTCTGCACTAACAGTGCAGAGCCTGCTTGAGATTCTCTCTTTCCCCTTCTCTCTCTGCCCCTTTCCTGCTTGTGCTCCTGCTCTCTCTCTCAAAATAAATAAACAATAAAAAAAAATAGGACAAGGGGCATAGGGTACAGAGCAAGTGCTCAATAAATATTTGTTGAATGAATGAATAAGTGAGAAACCCCTTCTCCCTGCAATACATTTAGCCTCCTCCCAAGCTCAATACCCTCCCACCACTACCACCACCACCATCACCTGCCTGCCTCCTTCCTCCACAGTTCTGACCCTGGCCCAGAGATATCAGTTTGGTCCAGAAGCTTTCCTTTTGTCCTCTGGGGCTTTTATCTGTACTCCTGGGCCTTACTGGCCTTTGTGCCTACAAGACCAGCACTGGAGCTGTGTGGTCCAGACACACCATTCTCTGGGCATCCAGAGAGTCAGATCATCCCTGAAGGCAGAGGTCGGATCACCACCCAGTCCTGGGGGTCCTGGAGAAGGAAAGGGCTGCTTCAGTAGCTCTGACACCAGACCCTGCCCTAAATGGAGAGTCCATTCTCACTGGAGGCCACCCTCTCTCACACCCACCAGAGCACGAGTCCTGGTCTGGGTTTGGAGAGAGCCCTCCTCAATGGCAGACCAGGGCTAAATACACAACCTGGGAGACAGACAGAAGTCTTCAGCAGGTGAAGGGACCCTCCTTCCCCGATTCTGCTGTATGCACTCCAAGGGGGCACTCGGAACCCAGGCGCTTTCTCTGGGCAGCCTCACCACACTTGAGGTTATATTAATTCCAAGCTCCATGAGGACAGAACCCTGCCTGATTGTGCCTACCTTTACCAGTACCAACACAGGTGTTCAAAAAGCTGTGAATGCTGGGGCGCCTGGGTGGCTCAGTGGGTTAAGTGTCCAACTCTTGACTTTGACTCAGGTCATGATCTCACGGGATCAAGCCCTGCATCAAGCTTGGGATTCTCTCCTTCTCCCTCTCCCTCTCTCTCTGTCCCTTCCTTGCTGGTGCACACACACACGTGCCCTCTCTCAAAAATAAATAAACTTAAAAAAAAAGTTGTAAATGGATGTCAGTCACAATATCTGCATTTATGGAAGGCCAGTATGTCACCACCCATGACAATTCAGTATTATTCTATTTTGCGGACTAACTAACCAAGGTTAGGTAAATTAAAAGGGTAAATTAAAAGCATTGCCAGTAGTCACAAAACAATACCTGCGGAAAAGCGAGATTCCCACAGAGCTGTCTGTCAGCAAAGTCTGCATTTCCTCCACTATGGCTTGACCTTGCTCTTAGAAAGGGCCCTATGCTGTTCTGACCCTTTGCCTTGAGATTCAAGGACCTATTTCACCTTCTATTTATCTGTCTGACTTGAGGGATCTGGTCTCCATCTATATAAACAGACTCATGGGGCAACTAGGTGGTTTAATTGGCTGAGAATCAGACTTCAGCTCAGGTCCTGATCTCACAGTTTGTGAGTTCAAGCCCCATATCGGGCTCTCTGCTATCAGTGCAGAGCCCGCTTTGGATCCTCTGTCCCCCTCTCTGTGCACCCCCCCAACACACTTGCACTCTCTCAAAATTAAATAAAACATTAAAAAAAAAAAAACAGACTCAGGCCAACATAGACTGATGTGAGTTCTGGGGTGAGGAATGCCTACATGTCACGCCCCCACCTCCAACGCCAACCAGTCTCTGGGACCGACCAACAGGTAAGAATCTACTACCTTGTGGTATTTCTGCCCCTTGCAGGACTGGATCAATGGTTGTTTCAGTGCTCCTGACCCCAGACCCATCAGCCCCCAGCTGCCCTGCTCCCACGGGGGCCTTGCCTCACAGTGCCCCTCTTGCTGGTATTGCAAGAACAGAGCCTGTACCTCCCAATGGTTACTTGCCCTCATGTCAGCTGTCAAATAATGATCTGAGTTTAAAATTAGGAGGTATTTACCCAGAAAGGGCACCGAGTGCCCACCTGCTTCTCAGAAAGGAATCATTGAGGGGCACCTGAATGGCTCAGTCAGTGAAGCACCTGACTTCAGCTCAGGTCATGATCTCACAGTTAGTGGGTTCGAGCCCCACGTGGGGCTCTGTGCTGAGAGCTCAGAGCCTGGATCCTGCTGCAGATTCTGTCTCCCTCTCTCTTTGCTTCTACCCTGCTCATGCTCTGTCTCAAAAATAAATAAAAACATTAAAAAATAATAATTCATAGAGATGAGCAGGATTTCCCAGTGAAGGACCCTGACAAGTCCCCAGGACTGCCTGACAACAGCTAAGTTAGCTGGGGCTCCTCCTCCGCAGATGGGCTCATTCGTCCTATGCCCGGACCTGTATTCAAGCCCCCGCTCCAACAATCCCAACTTGTCACAAACCGGGACAACTTGCTGGACCACTTTTTCCACATCTGTGACATGAGTAATGATATCTATACTTCTCGAATGTTCAGCGACTGGGCTAAATACTTGCCATAAATGTTCTCATTCAAGCCCCCAGGTCTGTCATTTCCTCCATTTTACAGGTAAAGAATCCTATGGTTTAGAGAGGCAAAGCCACTTCCCAAAGGTGCCCAGCCAACAGGTGGTGCAATTGAGGTGTGAAGCCGCGTCTGCCTGACAGGAGTCTGCACATTTATCCTGGCAGCATTTGCTGGCAGAGGCTGCAGAGGATGTTTTACAAAGCACCCACATTCAAGTTTTCCCATCTGTCGCTAGAAACATTCTGTGAGCGTGCTGAGGCCCTGTGGCCTTCCTCCTTTTCCTCCCCTTGCAGCAGAAAGCCCAGCCTGCCCCACTCTGGCAGACAGGGCCCCAGGCCTATCCCACTCACAGCTCGGAGAAGAGAGAGTGGCCAATGGGATACAGGGGTTCACGTGCCAGCCCTTGGCCCAAGAAGTTCAGTGAAGGAGCAGGAAAGAGAAGCATGCACTGAGCCATATGCCTGGCAGGTCCGAAAATGTGAGAGACCAGACACAAAGCACCTAGTCCAGGGCCTGGCTCATTTCAGGGATGGAAGTTCCTTCCTCTCTCTCACTCTCCTCTTCAAGGATATCTGGACAGGTGGCTGGTAAAGAGTCCAGGCTACAAAGTCAGACTTCAAATTGGCAGGTAGGGGATCCAGCTCTGCCACTTGCCAGATGGGTGACCTTGAACAAGTTATCTAATATCTCTGACTTTCTTGTCTGTTAGAGGTGGGTCCCAATAGGGCCAGCCTCATGGGTAGTTGACAGGACTGGGTTAACAAATATAAAATGTTTGGAGGGGCACCTGGCTGGCTCAATTGGCAGAACATGTGACTCTTTTTTTTTTTTTCTCTGCTAATGACTTTATTCATGAATCTGTAATGTAACTCAAAATAGTAAAGAACATTCAAAAAATTCAGATCAATATTTATCAACCAAATACATCAGAGAATACATCTATTTTTATATAACTAACAAAAATGTCTAAAATGCACATGTGAGTATAAACACTCTCCATTTTGTGGAATTTCAAGGTAATGAAGATTTGCTTAATATAGTTTGGCAGAAAAGCTCATTTACATAGATGAATACATGTAATTTAAAAGAAATCAGACATAACTG